>NW_015151394.1:267316-305763 GCF_000732505.1 Cyprinodon variegatus | reverse complement strand
GATAGATAGATAGATAGATAGATAGATAGATAGATAGATAGATAGATAGATAGATAGATAGATAGATAGATAGATAGATAGATAGATGTGTCTCTCAACAGCATTGGTTGATATATGATGAACAATCACATCCCAATTTCAGTGGCAAGCACAAATGATTAAAACCATTAAATATTTTCACCTATTCTAATACTAAAACCCCAAACCTTAACAGATATTTATATATCCCTTAAATGGTGCTAAAAAATATATGTTTGCTCTTTTTCTTAACACTCTCAATGGTTACTTTTAGTGAAATTTGTAAATGTAGAAAGATAATTTGAATGTTTCACCCTGAATTCTCACTGTGTATGTGTAGGTCTACTCTGCAGAGTGTGAAAAACTATGGGAAAAGTATAAACTGTATCATAGTTTCCATAAAAAAGTGTTTTTTGGGGGGTTTTTTTTAACCATTTTATTGCGCTGATGAGTGGACCTAAGCTTGCCTCTCTTATTGGGTATATATTTATTTTTTATGCACCAATCAGGAGGAAGATAAAAAAAATCTCAAGTTTGAACGCCACTCCCACCGACTGCCACTCTGGGTCTCTGAGCAAGACCCTTAACCCCACACTGCTCCCTGGGTGCCCCACGGAGGCAACGCACTGCTCCCCAACGGGCTGGGTTCAATGCAGAGGTAAATTTCTCCAATGTGAGATCAATAAAGTTCAATTATTTATTCCCTTATTTTGATTATATATATTTCAAAACATCCTTTCTTTGTGGTGTTTTCTCAATTTATTTTTTATTTTGCACTCCGCTTTTTCTTTAGCACAGAGTTACCTATTGTTCCCCCTGTTTTTGTGTTCATTGTACTTGTAGGACCAAAAAGAGCAAATCATGATTTCTCAAGATCTTTGGCCTAAGCAAAAAGCTTGACTTGAAATAACTGCATCATATAAATCTTTTTATTTAACTAGAAATATATAAAACATCTTATATTGTACAAGAAATCATTGTCCAACATTTTAATTGTATAATTAATTTTAAATTGTTTCTGCAAAAAAACTTTCAGTCATATTGAAAATATATATAAAAAAAATTATGAACCAATTACTTTTGCCATACAAACAGACATTCATAATATGATGCAAAAATATTTACATTACTGACACTTAAATTACCAGAATAATTTTTATTAACCTGCTCATTAATAGATTCTACTACAACCTTATTAATAATCCAAATGTTTCAGGAAACAGAATACAATCAAACGTGAAATCTAACCACTTAAATGGGGATTCTGAGCTTTAAACAAAAATAGAAGTTGAAATCCAGCAGCCTCTGAGGCCAAACAATAATAACCTTATCTGTAGAAAGAGTCAGGAGAACCCCCGTTTGGGTAAGATTGCTGTTTACTTACTTGGAACCAATTGGGTTTGTGCTCTGGGCTCAGCCTGGCTTTTGGGCTCCTATCCGTTTCAGCTGGAGAAAATGTCAACCTTGGCTTCACAGCTGCTCTTTCTGCCCATGAGGTCCCTTTAAAGGCTGGGAGGCTGTTGGATGCTAAGCACTTCCTCTCTTTTTGATGCAAAACTGAATTGTGAGAAATGAATAACTCATATATGTATTGCAATGCATTAGCTCTGCAGGAAAATCAGAAAAAAAGTTTCTTGAAACTTTTAAAAGCCAACATTTTTGAACAAGCAGAATATATTTGCTTGTGTTTTTCCTGTCTTCTTTGTCCTTTATGTGTAGTCGATTCTCTCTTTTTTGTTTGCATTTCTCATTGACACAGAATTAAAACATTCCTGGAGCCATCCCATTGTGACATCGTAATTATTGGCTGGCAGGTATGTGAATAAGCATTTTATTATTGCAATATGAACATTTGGACAATCTTGTTTAGAGCACACTCAAAAATAAATATTACTTTAGTTTAATGCTTAATCACACTAAAGACATTTTAAACAGTCTTCATCGTCGTGGCATGAAGCTGAATACTCAGTCAATGACAGAGTTGGATAGTAACTAGTTACATTTACTCATTTACTTGTACTTGAGTAATTTTTAGAAAAAAACATATACACGAAGGCATAGTTGTACTTTATTGTACTTCCTACTTTTAATCAAATAATATTGTTTCCAGTATGGCTGCTCTTACTTTACTAAATTTTCTAGTTAATTTATCCACAATGAGTAAATTTAGATAATTAAGGTTCAGTGAAAATATAGCAGCAGTTGATATTGGTATTCAATGCCCAGCCAGCTGGGATACCATAATATGTTCTGATACTTTAAGATGTTTATTGCCCAACTCGGTAGGGGTAATAAATATCTTATTTAATAAGATATTATTCGGGCTGACATATATTGTCTAGGAACACACGCCCTACTAGCTGTGTGTTAGAACAATAAATGAAAGAGTGATTTGAGCACTAATCACGGTCAAACAGTTAATTCTGCACATACATGGAATAAATTCACCACAACTTCTGTTCAAAATATAAGAGTTTATTAACAAAATTATTCAGCCAAGTCAAACATATTTCAGTTAAAAACTCTTGACTAAAACTAGTGAAACTCAACTAAACTAAACCAATGTGCAAAGAGGAAGGGGAAACATGGTTGAAAACCATATAACAGTTTAAGATGGATTTTGTGTTTAAAAACAAAAGTTTTTCTGGAAAAATTTGGGATGTGATCAAATCAGCTTTTCACTAATTTAGTGGTTGCCTGATAGGGGGTTAAGGAGCAGAGAGGAGATGCCTCACAGCTGATTTATGAGCAAAGCTGCATCCTCTTCTCCAGTGATCGTGTTAAGATGAAACATGGACATTGGTTCTCAATGTCCAAAATTATTATCATGGTAATGGCAAAACAAAAGTTTTCTAATGAGTCAAGCACATTAATACCTAGCCGTAGCATTTCCACAAGACATTTCCTCAACATCCCTACAAAATATAAACCTAACAGCTAATATTAATAATGCAATAAGCTACTATTGAACCCAAAATCATAAGCCCCTCTGTTAAGAACTTTTGAAGCAATGAGATCTCTGATATAAGATGCGGTTTAGTTATTTAGTCATTCCGTAAAAGTTCAAAAAAAAAAAAAAAAGTTCAAAAAAAAAAAAAAATCCACTGGACTTAATCAGCATATTTAGTTATTTAGGGCTTTATAGATGAGAAGGATCATTTTAAATTTAAGTATGGGAAGCTAAAACTATTTTAACATAATCCGAACTCTGGCAGCAGCATTTTGGATCAGATGAAGGCTTTTAACTACATTTAGTCGACTTCCTGATAGTAAGGAATTACAATAGACCAGCCTTGAAGAAACAAATGCATGAACTAGCTCCTCAATGTCAAACCTTCCACTTCTATAAGTTTTGCAATATTCCCAAGATGGCAGAAGGCAATTCCAGAAACTTGGTTAATATGAGATTTAAATGACAAGTCCTGTTAACACCTGGATTTTTTCACGCTGCCATCACAGACCAATAAGATGTCATCCAAATAAAGTGAGAGAATAATTATCTACTCTTGTCTGAACATAACTTCAGCTTTGCCTGAATTTAAAAGCAATTAATATAAAATGCCAGGTTTATACGTATGTCTTCAAGACATTCCTATTGTCTTTTTACCAGGTCAGTTTTATCAGGATTAATGTACAAACAGAGCTCATTATTACCAGAATAACAGTGGAAATTCATCCAATTTTCTTGGAGAATTTGTACCAATTAGAAGCTTATATATAGTGAAGAGAACGGACCCTCGCACTGATCCCTGTGATACTCCACAAGTAACCGTGGAGCTTAAATAAGATTTACCATTTACATGAATAAACCTGAGATCTGTTGGATAAATAAGATTTAAACCAGCCTGGTGCTGTTCCTCTAATCCCTGCAGGATTTTTAAACCTTTGTAAAAGAATATTGTGATCAACTGTATCAAATGCAGCACTTAGATCTACTGTAACAGGACAAGTACAGATATAAAATAATTATCTTAGGCCATTAGAATATCTTTAGTGACACTCATCAAAGCTGGTTTAGTGCTATGATGCTATGATAAAACTGACCCAAACTAATAATTATGGTGTATTTGGGAACACACTTGATTTTCAACTATTTTCTCAAGAATTTTAGGTAAGAAAGGATGAGATGTTTTTGTATGATTATTTAAATAATTTAGATTAATAGATTTCTTGAAGAAGGGTTTAATTACAGCTACCTTAAAAGCCTGTGGTACATTTTGCTATACTAGGGATAGATTGATCATATCTAGAATTAAGGTGGAAATCAGGGGGGAAATTTCCACAAAGAAATTGGTTGGAAAGAGACTTACCATCCAAATTAAAGGTTTGGTAAGTTGTTACTGATAAGATTAGGGTGAACAGACAACTCAACAGAGCTATGGACCTGTGTGGGTTTAGCAACTGTATCAAAATTAATCCAGGACTAAACTTATTCCCCTCTATTAATGAAGAGAAATACGCTGTTGTTTTTTTTTTTTTCAAAGGGCCAGTTTATATAGCACTAGATTGTTTGCCCAGATTAAGCAGAACTTTAGGTAAAAATGAAAAACGAGGCAAACAACCCATGGAGAGTACAACCAAGATGGCCTGAAATGTACAATTAAAGTCTGTACTAATGGGAAAAAGTGATAATTAACACAGAGGGAGCTAAACCAGAGACAAAGAACCCATGAATCACTTTGAAAAGACTAACAATAACAAAACAAAACAAAAAAATGCTCAGAGAACAGAAAAAAAGGAATAAGACACTAAACCTTAAGGATGAACCAAAATAACATGGAAAACCCCCAAAAGGCAACAATATAGGATTGACCTGGATATGGCAAAGCTTTACCAATTAGAATAAACCCGGACAAGATCTGAAAAAAACACAACAGAAATACAAAACACACACACTAATGTATCAAGTGAACTGCTGGATCGGGTTTGTCTGATATTCTTGGTTGATATTCTTGCTTTTCACCTGCTCAAAATAGTTGATATTTCCCCTGATACGATTTTAAATATCTATCTCATAAAATAATACTATATAATGAAATATAAAACAGTGTAATACAATGTAAAATAATATAGACTCCTAATGTAGATTCCTACAGTGTTAAATATGTGATGAGTTTATGAGTTTTTGGGCAGTGTCAGATGGAAATACATGCCCCTTTTGGTGATCTCCTAAATTATACATCATCATCCATGGTACAGTATTATTCAGTAAATGAATATGTCTTCTTCTATCTTATAAGTGTTAGGGTTCTGCCCTCTGTTTTGATTTATTTTTAGTTTCTTTGTAATTTTGTGTCTTTGTAGTTGTTTCCTGTGAGTTATGTATTTGTTTAGTTACTCTCTGTTGCCCCTTGAGCCTCCTTTCATTCTCCTTGGCTCTTTTCTGGTTACTTCTCTTCACACCTGCTCCATATCAACTTATTAGCCCATCCTTTGCTCTGTTCCCCAAATATATACCACATGTGAAAATCTTCATTACTGGTTTCTTTGCTGTTGGGTTTTTTTTTTTTTTTTTTTTTTTTTTTTTGCTTTGTTGTCTCCTTGCTCCCCATGTGTGTTTTCCCTGAGGTTTTCTGAGTTTTTGTTTTTCAGTATTTTTAATTTTTGCAGATGTTTGCCTCTGGATCTAAATTAAATCAGCAAAACTCATCTTGCATTTAGATCCTCAAAAACCTCCACCAAACCATAACAATAAGAGTTTTTTTCTTATGGCTTTAGCTATAAAGTAAACTTTTGTGTCTTAAAGATATTGAAAACAAAGATATTTTTAAAAATGAAGCCATAGATTTGATATTTTCTTCCATTTGGCCGAAGCTAAGACTCCACACCTTAAATGAAAAGAAACATTTCTACCAGTCACCCACTATATTCTTAACATCTGATCCTGAAATGTTGCTTGTCTTTTTAACTCTTTTATCCATTCCTCTCTAACAATGATTTAAGAGAACATCACCAGATTGATTGCTCCTTTTCTAACTGCACACAGTGTGAGATTGTTTTACACTGGCACATTGTGTACCTCAATCTGCATCGTTGAATTGCAGGGTACACTGGTGCTATTTGGATAAAAACAGAACAAGTGAAGGGTTTATGGTGCCTCAGAACAGCCTACTCTCTACGTTTGCCACCTGTCTAAAATAAAAGAGGAGTTCTTTAATGTTTCCACCTTTTTGATCTGTCTCTTTTGTGTTAGCACTCGTGCCTCCTCCTTCTTCAGTGCCATTTTCTTACTGTCAACGCTGCCGGCCTTTAATCTCTGAAAACTCAGAGAGGCTAAGAAGTGATGACATTCAATGTCTGGGACACACCTATAAATTGTCACTTCAGCTTCCAGTCTTTATGGTGGTTCTGACTCATTTCGATCCCATTAATCCCCAAAGATGGAACATTTTGTAATGTGATCAATTTTACTATGACTATAACTAAGTCTGAGTATGAACTTAATGTATGTAACTCTTTTTTTTCCACTACAATGATTTTATAGTTAGTGCAGGTTGTGGTTTTAAATGGCTTGTTAACAAATGCTTGGACAATTGAATAACCCCCATTCTCAGAGCCTGGGTTTCAGTTTTAAGTCTGAACTATTTAGATGATGCTTTTTATCTTTCAAGTAAAGACATAGGACTTTGTTTCCATTCACAAAAAGAAGAAGCAGACATATTCACAGTTTGATAATATCAGTCTGAAAGACTGATATTATCAAACTGCAAAATGCTTGATAATCAGTTCCAGATCGCAATGGTCCAGAGAAGGTAACTATTCCTGCTGCAAAATATGCTTTTGTCAAGGGAATCCTTTGCTAATTGCTTACATCTGTTGTTAAATTTTAGATTATTTTCACCTGCATTATTTTACATTTCTTTTCACAAATCTATAAATCATTACAAAAATCCATCTTGCTCTTTTAAATGTTTCATTCTGTTTGAAACCAAGAGATTTTATGAAGCATAAAGGTCTTAATATACCAGAAAAGGCTTTTTTTTTTTTTTTTTATCATGTTTAATTCTTAAACAGGCCCCCAACAGGTCTCACACATCTTCAAATTATTTTACTCATTTAAATGTTAAGGAATTCTAACTATTACTTTCATTTTTACTAGAAACCTTCATCTCTGTAAGCATTACTTTAACCATCAACTTTAAGTTTGACAGTTGAGTCACTCACTCAGTATGTACGCCATTTATATTTAAATGCAGCTCAAAGGATAAAGGCGGGAGGGGGGCTGCCATGCTCTGAGATGAGGTTGATGTCCAGGGGAATACAAATGTATGCAGATCGCTGCTGTGCAACAAAATCAGACAAGAAGTTTAGACAAGGATCTGACGTGTACATTATTAAGATGAGGGCTGTGATGTTTAGAGTAAATTAAAATTTGCTTTATTCATTACAAAACCAGACATAATAGTTGTTTGGATTATGGATGCTGACACTGGATTAAAAATAATCAAGTAAATGTTTGGAGTATATGACATACATGAACATGGAAGCAGACTTTAAAGAACTTTAAGGCTTTGCAGACGGACGGTCTTTTACTTGACAGAAGCCATTTATAACTTCATGCATATTACACTATTATGAAAAAGAGATTTAGAAGATGTAAAAATAGTTTGCTTTAATAAAATTGCCAGTCAAAAGGTTATTTCTCCATAAATTTATGCTATTTGTCTGATTATATGCAATGGGGATTTCATGCACTGCAGTATAGTTCTCCTACCACACTGCTTATTTACATTTAAATGACATTTATAGAGAAAGGGATTATCTGTAAACTATTTCTTTAAGCTGCAAAATGCCTCTTAAATATCTTTTCGCATTTAAAGAGGACTTATTTAAACTTTACAATGCTGCCCCCTTGTGGTTAAATGACCAAAAGGCAGCAGTAGATTTTCCTTCACTTGAAAACTGGATTTAGGCTTATCAAGTGTGCATGTCTCCTCATTAAATGTGCATTACATTGTGGTTAGTGCCTTGTCATTCAAGCTGAGATCCATGTCTTTCCTCAAGGTTTTTCATATGTAAAACATTATTTTGTTTTTCTTTACACTTCCTTGATAGACCAGAATATTATCCTGCACCCCTAACTCATGCTGAGCTGCACCTCTTTACCATTTTCACCGTGACAAGAACATAAATGGGAATTAATTAAAGTGATGCTTGTTCTGTGGAAAGGCCATCCGCACTTCCCGAGGATTTGAAATCAATGAGGCAGAAATTGAGCTTTCAGCATCCTCAAGGAGCCAAAGTCAACGGACCCTGACGACACAGATGATTAATGAGGGGAGCCTCTGCTGAGCAAGCAAGTCTTCTCTCAAAAGACTCACATGGTCAAGTTTAATGTGGCTGGAGAGCATGGATTTGATCCCAAGATGTTTGGCAAACCCAGTCCTGCTGACATGTTTATCTCCCTGTTCAGTCTCAAAAGATAAAGTCAGATTACTTTGTTTTTTCCACTGAAGGACTGAGACTAGATATAAAGACTACTGTCTGCTAGATACTGGGGTTACCTCCTCGGCCTAATGCTGTGTTTCAGACAAACGGCTGATTTAAAAATTGCAATTATCTTTCTAAACAGGTGCACTGCAAAGGTGTGTCTAAAACCAAAACAGAAATACAATCTGAAGGAAAAACAAGATCAAAACAAGGAAAATGATTTATCCATGTGGCATGATAGCTTTACTTCTCAAGATTTATTGATTTATAATTGCAGTGTAAAGTTGAACACTTAAAATTAGAAAGATAAATGATTTAACACTTCCAAATCTAAGTATTTGTTTTTTCATTTTGTTATTTAAAAAATAAATAACTAACTTACAATGTAAGACCAAGGAATACAGCTGTGCGAACAATGGATAAATTTAGAGGAGAGTTATGTAATAAAATGTTATCAAATTATTTTTCTTTTCCTTCTTTCAAATTTAATTGGAATAGGACTTGGCAAAATGTTGACAGACCCTTAAAAAGCCCTAATCGCCGTTACATTGATTTAAAATACTGCCATGCAGCATATTTAACACCAGTTTTGAGACATAAGATGGGGGAGGCACCTGATCCCTTCTGTTCATTCTGTCCCCTGGGAACCATAGGCTCCTTTATGCATGTTGTTCGGGAATGCCCAGCGGTTTAGGCATTATGGGTTAAGACTGATAGACTAAAGTGTCTTTGCCCTTGGAGCCTTTTTTACATTTATTAAATGATGACATCTTTCTTTTCATGAAGTAACATGGAAAATATGCCTTACCTCAATCCAGAAACTCAAAGCACAAAGATGGAAAACACTCAATGACATGTCATGAAATCATTGGTGGCAAAGCTTTTTCAATACTGCATGCTGCATACACTGGAAAAAGTATAACATTGCTCAAACTAAAAAAAAAATTATGTCGAGATATCACATCTAAAATATTTGACATCACAGAATCTGAATTTAATCGCTTGTTATGACCTGATTATATTATGTTGATGTAAACAATAATTACTTACTTTTAACTAAATTAACAATAATTAATGTTTGTATAGAAACCAGTTAATTTAGACATAACCAAATTAGATTTTTCACATATGAGAATTTAGGCAAGCCAATTAACCTAACAGTCATGTTTTTGGATTGTGGGTAGAAGCCAGAGTACCTGGAGAGAACCCATGCATGCAAGATCATGGATTCGAACCCACAACCTTCTTGCTGCAAAGGAGAAGTGCTACCCACTGCACCACTGAACCACTGTGTCATGGTCTGGGACTTGGACTTGATCACGTGCTCTGAATGCATGCAAAGCGCAGTGACATATTGAGAGAAATCAATATGTATATTGATTTGAGTCCTTTATTGATTGGGTCCTTTCTACGTGCATTTATTTCAGGTTAAATCACACTTGATGTATCAAAATCCAAAAAGAATGATTTACATAATCAAAGCAATAATTTTATCTAGTTTAGTGTGAAAAGCATTAGTTTGAATGAACAATTATGTGTTACACTTTTTTCAGTGCATGGAACTATCATCTGCCAGTATCAACAGGGCATATCGACGGAAGATTACAGTTTGGGTACCTAAAGTTTATTATGAGCACAGTGGACTGAGATGCAGAACATTGTGGTAGGGGTGGGGGGGCGAGAGGGAGGCTGGGGGATAAACTAAATAATTATGCACATCAAAGTGTCATTGTTTGAGTTGTAATTATAAATATTCTCAATTAAAATTTGGTAACAAAAAAAAAAGATTTTACTTTTCTCGAAAGTTTCTAATTTATCATTCAATTCAATTCAGTTTATTTATATAGCGCCAATTCACAACACATGTCATCTGAAGGCACTTTACAGTTCACAGTTCATCATCTGAATAGCATGACGATCTAGCCATCAAACTCAACTGGTATGACAGCATGAGAGATTATGATTAGAGAAGCAGCAGTGTGAGCATGATGCCTCTGGAGGAAAAGAAATGTTTCACAGCTAAGGTGACAGAATCTGTCAACGCTACAACTATCATCTGTGTGCTCCATAAATCTAGGTAAAAAAAAAAAAAAGCTAGTTCTTAACAGAAACCCAGTAGAGAGCTGGTGTTAAATTTGCATACAAGCCATTTGTGTGACCAAAGGTGGAAGATGATTATTATTTAATAAGACAACAGCGTGGTTTCTGGCAAAAACGTTGTGCACAAAAAACATATAATTTTCAGTTTTTCTTGCCAGAAACAAGTTATATTTGGAAAAACTCTAAAAATGCCACTTTCTGCTGACTTATAATTTTTTATCCAAACTGTTATTTTGTTAAATTTCATTCCCAGCAATACAGCATCCCATACTGCCTTAAATCTCCATTTAGAAAACATAAAATGATCCATACCTATCCATCTCTACAGATACACATTGACAAATTAAAATCTTTTTTTTTTTAGAACATTCACTTTTATAATTTTTTTTTTACAATCTTGTTGTGCTTATTTTTATCTCCAAAGCTTCTGCTGGCCATTATTACAGGCTTAAAGGGTTTTATTTAAGTCTTAATGAGTAGGTTATATTTTCCATTTTAACAATCCCCTTACTTTTTGAATCCATAAGTCGAAGGAATGTGGTTCCAATTGTATCCACCTGATTGTAATGCATTTCAGGGCTGCTGTAAAAAGGACATTTAACAGATATACTTCGGATCGTCCTCTCAAACCATTTGGTATAATACTAAGAAAGGCAATCGTTACATCTTTTGGTATAACTTTTGGAGATATGGTTTATAGCCCTGTACATCTCATCCCAAAAGTTTCAAAGTTTGGGGCATGACCAAAAAATTTGTTTATATATGGGGTCCGCTGAGCCACCGTTTCTCCAACACAAGCTTGAAACTAGGATCCATCTTGGCATCTACGTCTAGGGTCCTGAAATACCTGCTAATAATTTCCATTTAAGTTCCCTCGAGTTTGTTACTCGATGTGCCTCAGTCCAGACTCTCTCCCATGTTCCGAAATTATTTTGGAAGTCTCTCTGCCTCCCATCTTTGTTTTTTCCCCAAGTTAATGTTCATTGACAGAAATATACTATATACATTTGCTATCCAATTTTTTATCCCCTCCCCCTTTCTGGAAATGGATTAGGAGGTTTTCTACTGGTGTGGGATTTAGTACTCTATTCCAGTCCCTGTGTACCAACAAAAAAGACAGCAATTGTAAATGTCTAAAGAAATCACTTTTCTGGAGATGAAAATGTCTTCATAACTCTAAATGACATAAGGTTGTTCCTGTCGATCAATTGATAAAGAAATGGAAGCCCCTGATCAGCCCATTTAGAAAACTTTTGTCTAAGAAGTCGGATATGAAGGATTTAATATGTCGACTTTGCATTTTTTTATTTAGATTTTACACATTAATTTCCCCACATAGACTCCATTATAGACAGATTTGTTTTAACCCAGGACCAAAATGTGTTTTTGTTTTTCTTTTTATTTCCATCTTGGTCCACGACATACAGTACAGATACTCAAAGGCAAAAGAAAAGAAAATTATTTTTTTTTGTCCAGGTCTGGGACACAGTGAGGTAACAGACAAATAAATTATTCAGTTGCTTAAAATCACTTTCCAATAATCATATCAATAATACAAAAAAAATGGTATCAAACACATGATGCAATAACTTCATTAACACATTCATATTTTTGCTCCCCTTCTATCCAGTCACTAAGGTGTTTTTGTTTTTTTGAGTCCTTGTCTGGAAAAAAAAATGTCCCTTTAAGCACAAAAATGAAGAGCAAAGTTTCACTTCCAGGCATCGGTCATTCAGTCAAACATCATATATAAGCACCTTAATTAAAAACTGGGTAGTTATGCAACTTTTGCTTCCAATACAATTTTCATGATTACGTCTCAAATTAGTGGATCTGATTTACAATCATGGCCAAGGCAACAGGCATACGCAGTCAGGCACACGAGGCTACGACTCCAATAAGCTGTTAACTTAATTTATCACTTTACATTCAGATATACACATATGTTTTCTTTTAACTGTGCCTTTCAGCTTAACAGGTTAAAAAGAAGGAAAAAAAACAACAACATGCCAATAGGAAAAAGTCAGAGATTGTTTCCAAAGTGCAAAAACGTATTCCTTCAAGAGTTGGTGCGCATCCTGAAAAGAAAGTCGCCCACCAAAACTTTAGTCTAATAACAGTACGAGCCATTTTCATAGATTAATCCGCATGTTCCACCTCCCCTTAACACCCATCTGGATTGTGGCTACTTGTATGACAACATGGCTTAGTGCCAGAAGAGCGCATCACTGCGCACAACTTCAGGCAGGTTTCCAAACACTGACAGATTCCTAAAGCTACAGGATTTATCCTCTTCCTTTATGAGCACTGATCACTTTATATCATAGTCCTGAAGTGAATGGGGGAGGCAGGAAAAGCCCCTGTTTGAGATAAAGTGACATCACATTATTTTGGTTTGTGGCCAGTGCAAATCAGCTTCTCCAGCCCCATTTTCTATTAATTTATCCTTTATCTAGTCTAACTTACTGACAAACAGCTGTGAATTTGTCAAAATTGCCACATATAATATTTTTATATCACATATCTGTCATTTGAACACTTTATGATACAAAAAAAAGGAATAGAACACAAAAGGTAATGCTCATACAGTATTGATCAAGGTTTATCACACCACTTACAAGCACATAAGGAACCAAACCCACATCTTTTTTCAAAAGGGTAGAAGGAAGTGGCTCATGTACGAGTGGGGAAATAAAATCCTGTAAACATGGCTCTTACTACATAACAATGATTCTTTAATTTCTTTTCTTATAATTGTAAAAACACATACTCCACAGCGGACACGGCCACAGTCTGTACGACACATTTTTTATTTCCATCATGCCACTTTTCTTCTTCTTTTATTTCCAATAAAAACAGAACAAAACATGACCTCTTGGTACACGTTATGCCCTCCGTAAACCAAATCAACTGAAGCGCCTCCAAAGTTACCGTCACCACTTCCACATTCAGTCATACCATCACCTGTCTCACTCACTGGGAAACAACTGTGGACTTATTTACCCCCAAAACTGCTGTAGTGAGATATTATTTAATTAAAAAAATAACAGGCGCCACTTTGTGCCAGTTATTCCCTTTTCTTCACTCTCTTGAAAAGACTCTCAAAGAAAAAAAACGTATCTCCATATTTCCACCTCTCAATAGGCTTTGAAATCTTGCGTTCAGCTCAATGATTAAACAATCAGCTGTTCTGTTACAAATAGAGGATTGAGGCTGGAAAATAAAACCCTTTGAAAGTTAGAAGAGGAGGAGAAAGCAGTCTGTCCACCATGAGGGGAAACCTTTCTGTTCAGCCTCCGTCTCTCAGGATCCAGGAAGCTGTTCGGTGACACATCTACCCCCTCCTGGGGTCTTGTGCTCCAGTAGTTGAACACTGCTGGGGAGTTCCCTGACATCCAAAGGTGTGTTGGGTTTATTTTGTGTGTGTCGGGTAGCTTGCGTATAAAATGAGAGATGCAGAAGAGAAGGAAGGTCACAATATGGCACAGTGGAACCTGTGGGAACCAGTGGAACGTTCTGCTCTCCACTTCATCTTCTTTTTCTTCTTCTGGTTTCGCTCTGGGACCTGTTGTCTGGGAGGGGACAGAAAGGGGAGCATTTAGCAAATCTGTTATTAAGGAACCAAAAATATCAAATTATCTCATAAGTCAATTTTAAGAACTGTAAAGAAATTGAGACATTCAGCTTTCCGGAACTTATACAAGAACATATTTTTAAATATTGGGTGAAGACAGGTAACTCCCCCTCATGTTTTATCAGTTTTGATGATGAACACGTACCTTAGTAATTTAAAAGTTGATATTTCAAAGCATGCAACAGTGTTAAAGGTTTAAGTATTTATTAAAGATGCATCTGTTGCATGATCAAAGTCTTTTTAATACATGGATTTTTTTTTTCTCTCAATGTATTTTTATTTATACATCAAGTTTGAAAAGCTGAAAACTTTAATACAAAAATTACAGGTTATTGTAGATGAGCAGCAAGAGGAGGCAAGAACATGTGCAATTTATGATGTGAAATTACTATATATATATATATATATATATATATATATATGACACCCTGTGCCATAACCCTGTATAATAATCCTGCTATGAAAATGAAAAAAGCTGTCATATGTGAACTGCACGCCCTGTATATACTGTATATGTATATCCCATGCATCTTCTTTTTCTCTTTTTCACTATTCAAGCTGATGTAACGAGTACATTTCTCCACTGTGAGATCAATAAAGTCAATCAATCAATTACTTTGAGAAAAAATTGATGAAACACTACAAGGGTTTATTGTCTTCAGTAGTAGGGAACAGCCTGTATAACTAGTCAACATCTGTTATTTTTTCTGAGGGCAAAAAGAGTCTCACAATTTGTGAGGGAAAGACAGCGGAACATGGCAGATGTCAAAATACTTGAATAATATTCATTAAGCTAAACCTGTATGCAAACCTGCTGTCTGAACTTTTTACTGAGCTGAGTTCCCCCCTTAGTGTTGGGGGGTTCAGGTGAATCATCAAGGTGTGGGCTGTATTCCAGTCTGGGATACTACAAGATTGTTACGTTAGATACAATACAGAAAAAAATGTGCCAGGTCGTTCTTGATGGGAATGAAAGCATGAAACAAGCAAGATAAGTGAGTGTTTGAGAGAGTCACAGTGACACTCTTAATAGATGACAGAGAAGAAAATAAAACTCTCAGTTCATCACCACCAACTATGGAAAAAACTAAAGGTTATGGTGCCTGGGAAGGAATCTCAGACCCTTCAAGATATGAAGCGAGTTTGTGAGAAAGAATGAGTGCAGCTCATACCAGAGCCATGGATGAGATCCCTTTGTAGAAAAAAAAAAAAAAAGGCTTCTATTACAGGGAGATGCAATTCTACTTTAGTATTTAGATTTCAGAAGTGTGTTCAGAACTTACTCTCAGTTTCAATTATTTTATTTAGTTTTTTTCAACCCATCACTTCCATTTGTGCACATATAATTTCTCCTCTCTGTGCATGGATTACTTAGGTTGTGTGAGGTTAACAGTCTGATGGAAATAATTAAAAGGAAAACATTTTTTTCAATTTTTTTTTTGTTTTTGCTAAAAATAAATATAAGCAACTGTAATAGCATAAAAAAACAGAATTTTAAGCTCAGAGATTTGAAATTCAGATCAGCTGAAAAAATAGAGGAAAGAACAGCTTTTAATTCTTTAAGTCTTTGTGGGTTACATTACTGTAATACTACATTCTTACCTCAAGATGGCAATGTTGTTTTATTAACATATTCTTCCAGAGTTTCTTCACCAACCAAGAAGAAATCCCTCTTAATAATGAAATCCTATGGAATGGTTCCATAAATCTTTCGCCAAATATTCCAAGAATGAAAGAAAACTTGTTTTAATCAGCAACGTTTCTCTAAAGTTAATAAAACAAACAAATGACAAACGACTAATGTTGGCTGTGCAATACAATAGCCAACCATTATTTTGGTAATTTCGGAAAACTCAGAAGTCTAGCGTTCGCATTGATATAAAGCAGATACAGCTCACTTATTTAGATTAATTAGAGCCCTAGGATTGTTACTTTAAAATGGGGGATTACATAAATTAATTCTTTTGTCAGTTACAAAGCTGTTATATGGAGAAATATATATTATTGAAAGTAAAAAAAATCCATTTAAAAAAGAATACAAAAATTGAACTCTGAAAACCTGCTCATTAAAAAAAGAAAAAGGGTAAGTTATAATTTGAATGCAAAAATGGAGCTGACATTTTTGCCGTTTGCTATACTTCAGACTTAATTCTTTTATACACATTTTTTATTTGAAAATATCTATTGTTTTAAAGGAGAACATTGGAAAAAATAACAGAAAAGAAAAAAAAATATTGGTATTGAAAATGTTTGTTCGACTTAAATAAATTCTAAAATAATTATAAATTGGAATTAAAATCTTTTTAATCAAGCAGTTTTTAAAGTTCCATTTTTGAAATGTGTTCTTTGCTTTTAACATGTAAACACATTTTTATTCCACATTCTCGATTTATTGCATCCAGCAAAGCAATGAATAGCTTCATGACCAAGGATGTTACTGCTCAAAAATCAGACCACTAAGTTCTCAGGAAAGTGTCTGTAAGCCGATTCAGGAAATGGGGTTTGAGTTGCCACCAGTGCAGTGCATGCTCAGGAGTGGCAGCAGACAGGTCTGAGTCTGTCTGCAGAAAGTGAGACGGAGATTTCCTTCTTGCCCAAGGAAGCAGCTTTACTGAAGCTCATGTCTTAGAAAAGATACTGTTATAAAAAGGAATTCAGGAGCAACTTAATTAATAGTTTTACCATTAACCTTTTGACTCAAGGATCAGAACACCCCATAAATATTCAACCCATCTAGAACCTTAAATTCTATACTGAAATAGGATTTGGACCAGAGGCTGAAACCAAGTATGCCAGAGAGAAATAGCTACCGCTAATTTCATTCAGTCACATTTTGACAGGTGACACATTGATTAATATCTTAATCTAAGGTGTAACGACTGCTGTAACAATGAAGATGATTTAAACACTTTTAAATCCATTGGGATTGGACCTTTTCTTGAATCAAACATCCATTCTCCCAGCCTTAGGAACATGTATACTAATGGCTTGGAAAATCGTAGATGGTACTAAATAAAATATTATTTGTAACCGTGTATATCTTAAGGTAGATATGGGACCCTCATTTTGCAAATTGTTCTCGACCTCAGCTCTCACATGAAGTCCGAAAAAATGTCTAGGCAGGATAAACTGGCAGCTGAACCGTCCCTTGCCTGCCAGTTGAAATAGGCTGAACCTGTAGGCACATTATGCCATGTATGGGGGTATGATATTGGGCAAGATTAACCAGAGATTTTGAGCTGGTGTTGTTTTTAAATGCACCCAGAATGGCCTTGTTCGGTAGCTTGAGATAGAACTTATCTTCACCCAATGGATCTATAGCTAGGATGTGAGCAGGGGTAAGTAATGCTGCTTCAGCAAGCATCACCAAGCTATGTAACTTGGTGGGCCTAGTTCCTCCATTTTACAAGTACCTGCTTTTCACCCCAGTCAGTTTCTTTTTCAACCCAATAAAACGCATCTTTCCCAATCATTATCTTCTGGATCTCAGGTTAATAAAAAAAAACATCATATATANATTTTTTTTTTCTCTCAATGTATTTTTATTTATACATCAAGTTTGAAAAGCTGAAAACTTTAATGCAAACATTACAGGTTATTGTAGATGAGCAGGAAGAGGAGGCAAGAACTTGTGCAATTTATAATGTGAAATTACACACATACGTATATACACACACGTATATACACATACGTATACACATACGTATACACATACGTATACACATACGTATACACATACGTATACACATACGTATACACATACGTATACACACACACACACACACACACACACACACACACATACACATACATACATACATACATACATATATATATACACACACACATACACTCCTGATCAAAATCCTAAGACCTTCTTAAGAAGGTTCAAGAGCTTAACAATGTTAAAGGAAAAAAAAAGAAAAATAATAATTATTATTTATTTATTTATATAAGCTTGTATAACAGAAAAAGGTTCCTTAGAAGGAATTCAGTCACTATAAAAACCTCATTGGTAAAACTTTGTCATATTTGTGAGCTGTTGAAATAAACCTATACAGGTTTAGAATTTTCGGAAGAAGCCTGCATGGTTGTCATTTTTATACGGGAATGAAAGCTGTGATGACAGATTTTTACCAGATCTTAAGGCCCATCTATATATTTCGTGTGCTGAGAAATACCACCACATTCTCATCATCATAACAGAGGCCGTATGATCACTCGCTGTAGGATATGTGTGATCCCATGTTTTTTTCATGAACACCTAGAAATTACTGTTATGCAACTCCTTTTCAGCAGCGATTTGAAGGGTTTTTATTTTTATTTTGCTCTCTTTAAAATTTGATTTAAAAGCCCCCACCACTTCACAACCCATTTTTCCTTTTAATGCTGACATAAGCTCTTTTTAAGAACACATCAATAACAGTTAATAAAAAATTAAACCCATCGTTCAGGTCTGATAGGGATTGCATGTCAGAGAGATCCATTTGATACAGTTCCAAAGGTTTTGAGACAAACATACTGTTTCTTCAAAAATGTATTTTGGCAGCTGTATGCAATGTGTAGCCATCTTGCTTGGAGAGGAAATCTTTCAATTCTGGTGAGGTTATATCCCACCTCCCCTGTCCCCTACAGAATCTGTCGTGACCACCAAAACCATCTGGGTAAAAATTGTCTTAATACTTTGTTTTTTATCTGCTTTTATCGATCTGCAGAGCAGATGATAAAAAAAACAAACACGTTAATGGGAGCCAGATATCCAGTGAGAAACATTTTATATCTAGACATTTTACTCTAGGTTGTTGAAATATTCTACAACTTGTTACAATTCTTCTTTGTAATATTTTTCATTATTTGCAATATGATATTCTTTTAATCCATCCATAAGCCTCTGATGATACAAATCAACAGTTGCGTCATGAAACTGCTTTCAGGCTTTAAAATCTAATGGATGTATCAGCGATCTCTGCCTCTCTGCGAAAACAGTGTCTGAACTGCAGGGGTAAAGCGTGGAGACTGAAGTCCTTGACCGCTCAATTCAAAGTGATTGTGGTAAAAGTCCTAACAGAGAGGTACAAAGCAGCTGTGTTGTAACCGACTGGGATGTTGGTCCACAAAGCCATAGAAAAACCTGCTCTGGATTTTTCTCACAGATGCAATCATTGCCGTTTTAACAGCAGTAATGATCTTCGAAGACACCCTACTGTCGGTCTCAAAGGATAGCTGGAAATGAGCGCATGTTGCCGTCATCACCCCTCACCACCTCTTCCGTAATCGTACCAAAGGGTTTCCTCTCAGCATCAGAGCAGGTAAGAGAGTGGTAAGAATACATTGTATATATATTGGGTGACGGAAAATGGAGCGATTCAGCATTGTAGCTGACAGATCAGCTCCAGAGTTTCCTGGCCAGAGTCAAGTCTCAGCTGACGGCGAACTCTGTTCATTCTGGCACAGTAGCAACGGGAAAGCATCAATGGGGAAATGCATGTCTTCACAGTCAGAACCTTTCCTTTATATTGATCATGGGAGTGCGTGGAGAATTGGAAGGGAAGTCATTAATTAAACCTGACAGTGTTGAGTGAAGGGGGGGTTAGTTATACAGGTCATCATTCAATGACGAGAGCGTATGAGGGACAGTTCCAAGCCCCATCAATCGAGGTACAAATCATATCATGAACCATATTAACTATTAATCAATATGTCAGCTGTCAAAATGTGAGTTTGGAAATATTGTTGTTATTTCTCTTTCCAGGGTAAACTGGAAAACTTTTGAAGAAGACAGGACAAGACTAAATACATTTGGTTTGCCAAGTTAAGCTGAGCAAAATTCTCAAAATAATTCCCATCTTCGCAATGTTTACTACCGACCTTCAGTTAAGAAAAAAGAAAGAAACACTGAAGCAGTTTAAGAAATTATCATTTCTTTAGCCTTAAAACCTTTCCCCCATGACTATAGGGCTCAGCCCATTTATGACTGTAATACCAACATGTTGCCAAAAGAGGGCATTGTTGATCAATCCAACAATCCTCATCTAAGAATCTAGCCAATCAGAGGCTTCTACCAGTCACTCTGCCCACTCATACACTCAAGCATGGATGTTTTTTCTCATTAGCCAGATGAAGAAATGAAAGCACCTTTGACAGAGATTTCCCCAAACCATCTGATCAAATATTTCTCTCCTGACCAATCAAACCAAACGGAGACAATTCAAACTGGTTAATTCCTCTGAAATTCTACAGCAAGACAAAAACGGACATAAAATGACTAAATAGATTCATCATTTTCTCATGTTTTGCAGGTTTCCTGAAACCCCTCCTAGCTAGCACCATTACTTCCTCTTAAAGCTGCCAATTTTTGAGAACTTAGAAATGCACTAAAAATACAGAGTCGTAAACCAAATGTTACTAGATACGACATGTCAATGTCATCGTCCTAAAATCAAAACAAGCAATCATGTTTGTTAGGAAATTAAAGTTACCTTATAACCCGAACCAGCTCATGGAAGGCTTTGTCCACGTTCATTGGAGGATCCTTTGCACTGGTTTCAATATAAGTAATCTGAGGAAAAATAGAAATAACCAGATTTAAGGAAGCAGAAGGCTCCAACTTATAAACCGTATAAACTTAGGTGATTTTTAGCATATATAACTGAATTCAAATCTGTTTAGATTTTACTGGTAATTTAATTCTGTATGTAAATCAAACATATTTGCCTGATAAAGTGCCTTGCAATGACAGTTATACACTGGTATATATAAGTTGATCATTTTACGGTTTAACAATTGAAAATAATTTTGCTTTTGGAACTTTTTTTATGGAAACCTCAGCACCATTAATCTCTAACCACACAGATTTCCTATATGTGCAATAACTAGAAATCAGCAGGGCTTTTATTAGGGTAATCCAATTAAGGGAGTTTTTCCTCTCCACTGTCACTACAAGCATGCTTAGTGTGAGGGATTGCCTTCGAGTCAATTAGTCGATGCAAACAACTGGTTTTCCTTAGATAGAAAACTTTGACTGTGAAGTGCTTTAAGATGTGTTATGAATTGGCGCTATATAAATAAACTGAATTGAATTTCTCAGGAAAGTGCCTTTTTGTAAATAGTTCACAAATTTATTTTTTTTTATGACTTTTCACTCCCATTCAGCTATCCCAGGGGTCGGCATATTGGACCAAAAAAAATAAATAAATAAATAAGTCTGGAGCCGCAAAAATGTAAAAGCCTTATATAAGCCTCGTAAAGCAACACAGGCTCTAAGTGTATTATCCCACTATAGAAAAGGACTATATGGGCTTAAATATATAATAAGCATTCATGATTAAATGCTTATCCTGAAGCAAACGTCACATAGTAGCCTGAGGTGACGGAGGAACAGTGAACACTCCCATTGTGCACCGCTTCACCACCTTTACTGCGCGGTTTAAGTTTTGTTGCATTGATGAAATTATAGAAACACAATACAGGAATCTTTCTATGGCCGACGTGTTTCTGTTGGGAGGAGTTGATTGAGTCATGAGCAGCCAAGCAGGAACTGACATCAGAGCTGTGCTCTCTAACCCCGAAATCCCACATCCTCCGTCACCATCATTCCTTGGTCTGATTAATATTTTTAGGATTTGGGGGAAAAATCAAACCTGCATCAGAGCTCTACCTGTTTGATCTGTGGATGGTTTTCCATCCTTGCAACCAAACTAGCAGCAGTAGTGGAGTTTGGAAATGCAATCCAGTTCTTAAATCTATCTTTGCGCTCCTCTAATTTATCCAGAAGTTCTGCAATCACACTTTTTCTCTCACTCCCAGCTTGGTGGTGGGCTGCAGATTTAGCCTTCCCTGGAAATACCTTTCCAAATTTTTCTTTTTTTTGACACCCTCTCATTACAAAGCGAAATGCAGGCAATCCTTCAGCATTGATAATGAAAGCAAATGATTCGGTCTATTTAAATCCTTTTTTCTCATCAGCTATCTTCCTTTTTTCCCCTTGGGATCCATATTCCGAGACACACCCACCACTTTGTTTGCCTGGCACCGCCCCGCGCTGGTTGCAAGTTATGACCACTGATCTCTATGGCTATGACACCAATTATTGTTTAAATTTATTTATAATACAAATGTTTAAAGCATCGGAAAACATAATTAGTTTTTGTTTGACCTCCTGGACACCATATTAACACAAAAAATTTTCACAAATTCACAAGGATAAAGAGCTGCATGCGGCTCCAGAGCTGCATGCGGCTCCAGAGCTGCATGCGGCTCCAGAGCTGCATGCGGCTCCAGAGCTGCATGCGGCTCCAGAGCTGCATGCGGCTCCAGAGCCGCAGGTTGCCGACCCCTGAGCTATCCTATGAGCTGCTGATGTTTTTCAACCTCAAAAGTCTACTATAAATTTAGCTTTGCATATAAACATATTAACAATTTCCAAAAAGTTAAAGTTAAAAAACAAACCACTGGACTTTGTTTTCCAAGTTTGTTGAAGTTTCGCTTCCCTTCCAGGAAGCTATTTCCATTCAAAATGTCTGGATTAGCGTTGAGTTCCAAGCTTTTATAGAGTAGCCCAACAAAAGCCTTGTAATGGCTTAGAAATCATGCACATTCTAAGCCATTACAAGGCTTTTTGGAATAACTATGACCTGGATGACTGAGAATCTCCACAAGCACTTTAACAGATTATTTTGGTCTATATAGTTTGTTTTTGTGCCTTTGCATATTTTGTTTGTACTAAACTCTACTAAATAAACCAGTTTGCATAGAAAAGAGACAGCATTGCTGTGTGTGACCTTTAATTAGAGCTTTAGGACTCACGTTATGTTTGGCAGCCATCTCTTGGCCCTGGTCTGTTGTTACCTTCCTCAGATGAACCAAGTCCACTTTGTTGGCAACCAGCACCATTGGGAAGGCCTCTCTAAATGTAAAGAAAAAAAAAACATACTTTTTAAAAGAAATTTAAAATAATTAAAAGACAAATCTATTATCCAACTGCTGCTATATAATTAACTGGTAGCATCTGTTCTTTAATATCAAAGCCTCCAGCAAACATCTTAAATGTCACAGCATTCAGAACATCAGCTGGGTAGAGTGTTTGAGAGGTGCAACATTTCTGCAACACTTCAGCCTTCTGAAAAAAAAAAAAAGTTTAAAGTTTGAGCAAATGTAGACAGCAGCGTACTCAGTTCAACTTTTTATTTCTCGTTTTATTTCCAGGCACAACCATAGATTGAAGAACTCTGTTCTACTCAACATCTCTGACACTTAGCTGTTTTTATCCTAAATTCTTTGCAATAACACATTTTTCTCTTTGCCTAATGACCCAGCCCTGCTGACTCAGAACTAAAAGAGAAAAAAAAAACTGCAGGAGGCTCTGACAACATCACATGCGTGATAAAAATATCAGAGCAGACAGAAATCCAAAGTGAGTAACTTCTGCTTTTCTTCTAAGATACCCTAAGTTTTGCAGATCTATTTTAAAATTATTTAGCTAGTATATTAAATAAGAAAATTATTGAATTATTTTAAATGGAAGCAAAGAAACACAGTTTTATTACTATATAAATGTCTGTTTCATATTAGAAAGCCATTTCCTGTTATGTTAGAAATGCTATATTTAAAAATGCAGAGTACACATTCTTTGGGGGCCCACGGTTCATAGCAATAGGACAAAATTCGCTCTATTCCCTGTAAAGAAAGATGATCAATCAAACGTCAGAATACTCTGCATGATATTTTTAAAACAACAAACTCAGCTTCTCTCATTTTCTGTCCAGCCACTAGATTTATGACGATTAACTGCTCACTGAGAGCGTCAGCGCCGCTTCATCTCACCTGTCTTTGACCCGTAGTATGAGTTGATGGAACCTGTCGACATGTTCGAAGCTGGCCTTGTCCGTGACGGAAAACACGATGAGGAAACCGTCTCCCGTCCTCATGTACTGCTCCCTCATTGCACTGAACTCCTCCTGGCCGGCTGTGTCCAGCACTGGGTAGATGTAAGGGCACCAACTGATCAGAGTTCATCAAAATTCATCAAAATACTGCTTGATACAAGGAAAGTAAAAAAAAAACATGTCGCCACCACCATGCTTGAAAGCTTGTCTGAGTTGTTTTCAAACAGTTGCTGCTTGGTTTTCAGGATGCCAACATCTCTATTTTTCTAATACATTGAATATGTCTACATTTTGTGCAAATTCACTCTCATGGAAACTTAGATTTGGAATTTTAAAGTTTAAAACAAAATAATTGAATTACCAAAATGTCTGACAATATTCATCCACTGGCTATTTATTTCTATGTAAAATAGTAGTTCACTTTTTGCATGAGGTCCACGCCCTCAATGGGAATCTGGAAAATAGAAGCGAATAGATGTTTCCCTGACTTTAAGGTTCCTAGGTTCTGGTTTTGGTTTTAAGTTTATATGAAGCATTAGTGCTAAATATGATGCGTTTGATTTTCTGGACAGTGTTCTTGAAGTCCATTCAGATGTAAGGTGTCAGGAAACTAACCTTTCAAACTCGTGACAGGGCTGGGCAATAGAGTAGTACATATTCTACAGATGATAGAAAATCATCTGTCTATTTCGCTAATTCTATTCTGTGGTTTCTAGTACCTTTTTTTCTCATATTAAAGCAAATATTTCCTAAGGTTGACTACGACGAACTTATTAGTGTAGTCAAGTAGCGTACACACAGTTTTTATAAGTGAAAAACAAGATTTTTCTTTTTTAATCCACAAAGAAGTGCCATCTTGTGATTTTGAAAACATGATGCTGCTTTTAGGCTTTTGACTCGCGCGCAGGTTTATGACATGATTTACGTTACCTAACTCATGAGGTGTGATGGAGATGCAGGAGGCTGACGTCTTAAACCTATGGTTGCAACAAACAGTGAAAGCTAAGCAGGCGGCCCAATATGAAGCACTTTTACCAAAAAGAGCAAGTACGTCTGATTTGGTTATAATTTGGATTTAAGAGGTCTGACACGGAGCAGACCAACGGTTATTTGCAAACTATGCTACAAGGCTAGGTTTCCTCACCCAACGGCAACACAACAAAATACTATCTCCTAAAAAAGAATACATACGTAAGTGACATCATGTGCAAAGTAAAATAAGTTTTGAAACAGTGAAGGGAAGTTGCAAAAATAGAAACCATAGCCAGCCAAAGATTATGGTGTAAAAAAATTTTAATACCTGTAGGATTTTGGAAAATATGTGAAGGCTTCTTTAGCGCTACCTCCGCCTCATCTGTTGTCATCTAATGTATATATGTTGCTGCACTACAATACATTTTTTTCATTTGTGACAGTTCTGTAAATGTCACTTAAAAAAAAAAGAATGCAATTTACTTAATTGGGGCATATTGCAGTACACATTGTTATTGTGATAAAAAAAAAAAAAGTCCATATCATGATATTTGAGTTTTTCCATATCGCCCAGCACTACCGTGACAATATTCAATACCAGGTGTAACCAATTGAAAATCAGCAGGGTCTGAAAAAAGAAAATCATCAACCGGTAAATATCCGGAGACTTTTAATTATAATCTGTTACTTTAAACAGAATTTAATACTGAAATAAAATGAGGTGTTTATGCATCCATATTATACATTGAATTTGAATAAAAACATATTTTTAAAAAATGGAAAATTTTTCCTTTTTTAAAATCTAAGGTGTTTTTTTTTAAGTAGAGAACAACAATCTTTCAGACAATTTCCTGAATCACATATTTTATAAAACACCTGAACTCACAGTTTGTGTTTTGCTTTGCTTTCTTTTTTTGTTGCTTAATGAGAGCAGTAGGCTTTAGGCTGCCCTACAAGGCGTTAAACCTGGGTTTGATTGGCAGCAAAGCCATTCTCAAGAAAATATCAAGGTAGTGATTCGTGAGCCAGGATCGATATTTATTTTTAAAACTGTTCATGTTGGAGAATCCTGCTTCACAGCAGCAGGTTGGGCCAAAGATCCTCTAAATGTGCAGGGTCATCTTTGAGCACGCCATTTCACTTTTCTTTCACCAGTTCACAGCAGTTGTTCCAGCAGTCCACACTTTCTCTGCTCTCCTTTTCTCATCATCTTCTCCTTCTTTTCCATCGCCCGGCTTCCACCGGTTTGCCTTCTGTGTCTAAAAGTAACTTAGCCTGACGTAGTCCGACTCAATTCTAGTCAGAATATGAGTCTGATACTGCTCCATAGAGCTGTGATTATGGGGCGTGTTTCNAACAGTGAAGGGAAGTTGCAAAAATAGAAACCATAGCCAGCCAAAGATTATGGTGTAAAAAAATTTTAATACCTGTAGGATTTTGGAAAATATGTGAAGGCTTCTTTAGCGCTACCTCCGCCTCATCTGTTGTCATCTAATGTATATATGTTGCTGCACTACAATAAATTTTTTTCATTTGTGACAGTTCTGTAAATGTCACTTAAAAAAAAGAATGCAATTTACTTAATTGGGGCATATTGCAGTACACATCGTTATTGTGATAAAAAAAAAAAAAAAGTCCATATCATGATATTTGAGTTTTTCCATATCGCCCAGCATTACTGTGACAATATTCAATACCAGGTGTAACCAATTGAAAATCAGCAGGGTCTGAAAAAAGAAAATCATCAGCCAGTAAATATCCGGAGACATTTTTAATTATAATCTTTTACTTTAAACAGAATTTAATACTGAAATAAAATGAGGTGTGCATCCATATTATACATTGAATTTGAATAAAAACATTTTTAAAAAATGGAACATTTTTCCTTTTTTAAAATCTAAAGTGTTTTTTTTTTAAGTAGAGAACAACAATCTTTCAGAAAATTTCCTGAATCACATATTTTATAAAACACCTGAACTCACAGTTTGTGTCTTGCTTTCTTTTTTTATTGCTTAATGAGAGCAGTAGGCTTTAGGTTGCCCTACAAGGCGTTAAACCTGGGTTTGATTGGCAGCAAAGCCATTCTCAAAAATAAATATCGATCCTGGCTCACGAATCACTACCTTGATATTTTCTTAAAACTGTTCATGTTGGAGAATCCTGCTTCACAGCAGCAGGTTGAGCCAAAGATCCTCTAAATGTGCAGGGTCATCTTTGAGCACGCCATTTCACTTTTCTTTCACCAGTTCACAGCAGTTCTTCCAGCAGTCCACACTTTCTCTGCTCTCCTTTTCTCATCATCTTCTCCTTCTTTCCCATCGCCCGGCTTCCACCGGTTTGCCTTCTGTGTCTAAAAGTAACTAGCAGCAGCCACGCAAACTGACAGCAGCTCATTGGCTAATTTGCATCACATGCAGCCTGGTCCCGGGCGCGCCGGAGGGCTCTACCATATTAACAAGAGAAGCGGCGCAAGTGAAATTAGATACTGTCATTGGACAACATGCGGTAATTTTTAAATGTTTGAAATCAGGTTGGGTCCGGATCTGGACCCCGGTCTGCTAATCCGCGACCTCGTCCCTACACCAAATTCGATACCATGTGGATAAAAAATATTACAAATAATTAAAGGCGTAAAAAAAGCATTTCTATTCAGATAAAAAAAAATAAAACATTTTTAATCTCAGCATGGAGCGTGCTTTTTCACTACACTCACTGATGCTAGTTAAGTAAGTGTTCAAATAATTGCCAAGTAAATAACCCAAATCTAACAAAGTCTGACAATATTTCAAGGTTTTCAGAGTATTATTCTTTAAATGTGCAAATAAACCAGATATCTAAAATAAACAGTAGTAAAAATATGCAAACAACACTTGTCTTTAGTTTCATTACCATGACAGTTTCGTATTGTATCTGGATACAGGATTCAGAGTATTGATTTTTTTTTTTCTAAGCTTTCTCAAATTATCATTTAAATGATGTAAACCATCTCCCTAAATGAAACAGGCACTTTACAGCAGAACAGAGAGTCGTTTGATGTTACATAATTTCTTCCACATAATTTCTTCCACATACAAACCCCTCACTGTGTTATTATTGGTGTCAGAGAGCTGGTTAACCAGGTTTGTTAACAAAATGAGTGATGTATTCCACAAACTCACCATCCAGTATTGCCCACTGTCCATCTATTTCAGTGTGTTTGAGGTACGAGTCCTCAATAGTGGGATCGTAGTCTGGCACAAAGATCTTCTGGAAAAACTGGATGGTTAGAGCGCTTTTCCCAACGCCGCCATCTCCCACCACCACCAGTTTATACGTTGGCAAGTTGTCGCTCGGCACAGCGCTGGTCGCCATGGCTACCTCGACAGTGGTGGGAAGAAGGCTGGAAGGTGGCTGGTGAGACACACCTGGCTGAACTGGAAGACAGGGGGGGGGGTCAGGGAAATAAAGGGGGATTGACAACAAAGGAGGAGAACAGGAGAGAGATGTTGAGGCTTTTTTTGTTGCAGCTGCTTTAGTGATGATCTGTCGTCACCATGGAGACAATAAAGAGAGAATGAGATGGGGCATTTGAAATGAGTTTTAACCAGAGCTTAGGGGGAAATTTAACATTTAAAGCTGCACAGAACACAAAACAATTTAGTGTTATCTAAGAGAATTGAGTGACGTTACAGAGGAAATAATGATCATTTCATTTGTTACCAAAAAAAAAAAGAGCTGCTCAAACCAATGAGGCCTCCTATGAACGGTAATAATTGGTTGGGCAACCCTTGGAGGTGGCTGTCATCAAATGTTTGCAATAGCTGCTATACATCATTAATTTCTTAAAAAGGGAAAAAAATCCTCCCATACAAGGTAATAACAGTCTAAATTCAATGGATACAAACACAATTAATTATTGTCAAACCTGTAAAATCCCTTAAAGATTAACTGAACCACAAACTGATTCTGACAGGAAAAAGAAACCTTTAAAAACTACACATTTTTTGTTTTTTGTTTTTTTTGGGGGGGGGATCCTCTGTTGCAAAGAAACTTGCTTTTTCCTTTTATTCTGTAATGCTCTTCCAAAAACATTTAATGTTGACAATTTGACATCAAGCATTAAAATGTGGCTGCTGCACTCAAAGTTTCCTAGTAGTTAAAATGAAATAACTTGGTATATTTGAATGTCCATGAAGTCAAAGTGACGTAATCGTTGAGCGTTCCACTTTATTGTTTGTGAAATATTATCTTCTCTTAAGTATGAACAATATAGCCATTGTTACAACAAGATTAAAATTAAAATCTAACACTGCTCTGTGTGTTTTCTGACTAGGGCTGCACTTAACTATTTTGCTAATTGATTATTCTATCAATTGTTTGAATTAATAAATGGCAAAAACGTTCCTTAAAGATTTTAGAAAAAAAACTAAAAGTGACGGTAAAACTGTGCCATTTCACAGCATCTGTAAAGAGCACATAAATGGACAAAAAAGGTTTTTCATCTTGTCTACCAAATATTTGGATATTTTTGTACTATTCTAGCTCATAGCTCTTTCAGCTAAAGGCGTATTTTAGAGTCTCTAAACTCAATTTAACAATTAATTGATTGGTAAATGAATTCATTATTTTAATAATCAATTAATCCAATTAAGTGTTTCAGCCCTAATTCTGACTTTAGAGTACAGGTGGAGCTCTTCATACTTAAGAAGTATTCAGTGGCGAGTTGGAGATAACGATACTGAAATAAGAGAGGAATCTCCAACCCAGACATAAAACAGATTTTCCAATTTAATAACCCCATCCAAATCCTGACCAATCATACTACTGTCTCACAATTGCGGAAAAAACACCATGCAAGCAGTAAAAAAAACCCGAGGTAGGACAGAGAGAACAAAATGATGTCACTTTTTTCTCACAGTTGCAGGAGCAAGAACCGATTTCTCGCTTTTCCTGGAGAATACAGCAACTTTTATACTTTTTCACCGGTTTTAGTTGCACTTTGAATGGAAAACATCTAACAGCATGAAGAAACTAGATAAAAAGATTTTACGAAGCAATTCACTGAGCACCAGCACAGATTAAAAATAAGGTCACTGACATCAACAGTCTGCAAAGGGTGACGGAGCCATTTTTACAGGTATTCCTCCCTCCAGACCCACTTTCTCAGCTGCATAAACCAAACGAGTCAGTTTAGATTTCAGTTTAACTGTGAAATATCATGATGACATGTCAGGGAATCTGGAATGAAAACTAGTGAAATAAAGAATTTATTTGCCCCTCAAAGGGGGGATTCAAGTATGTCAGCAGCAAACCAACAGGCAAATGGAGGCACACATTCACATAAGCCATATTAACAGGAAAAAATAAATTGGATTTTTTTTTTTTTTTTTACATGTACATATTAAAATCAACATCAAAATGTCTTCTGGTTAAGAAAGGCAAATAAAGAGGCACTTTATAGACTGTGTAAACATTAGCAGGAATGTAAACAGCTTATTTGGCTTGTTGTCTGTAGTGAAGAAGATGATAATAATGATAAAGTCTAACGACTGACAATAACCTTCTGAAAAATAACCTTCTGGGACACTAGGAAATGTTTTATAAAGTTTATACTGAGTTTTAAAAACATTTGGAATGTTTTTAATCACTTGTTGCTGATGTTCATGTACCTATAATATGCAAAGTATGATTGCAGCGTCTATATCTCCGACATGCTCATAAGAAAATCATTGTTAGAACCCTGCCCTGTAGGCTGGGTCCTTTGAAGACCCCATTAGCAATTAAGGCTGGAAGTGATCAGCAACAGTCCTGCACCCTCACCTCAGCATAACTGAGGTATAACCCCTTTGGTTCATACCAGTATTACTCTGACAGCATGAGGCATGGACCTATGAAGTCTAAACATGATCTTTTAAAACATTATTTATTCCAATGTGCATATTATTTATGAGAGGGAAAAGCAAATATGACAAATATGCATATGCAAAAAGGTTAAGGTAAAACCTGCATAAATTATTATTTAGTTGAAGGTAATGGGTCTTTATTTTTTCATTTTAAATGGAAGACATCAGCAGACAGGCAGTGTTAGGATCATTTTAGTGACCCTGCTAACAAGATTCATAGATTTAAATCAGATTGGATCCAAGTCTTCGATGGGATTGAGTGTGAGGACAACATTAAATTGCAGAAGGCACAACCAGGCGGGTAGTTAAGAGTTTGTGACTTGAAACCCCCATTTGCTATTTAAGATATTTCATAGTGTCCTTTTTTTTTTTTGTTCTTCCTTTTTTTTTTTTTTTTTTATTTGGAAGCACTAGTGCTCCTGGTAAGAAAGCCAAGCGTACAGTCCTAAGGTATATAGGTTATTAGCACAAAAAAAAAGTTCATTTTTGAGTGAGTTGTGCTTTAGGTATTCCAGAATTAAACTGAGTGCGATTTCCATTTTTTTTTTGTCTTGGGTGTGAGACTTCAAGGAGGATGTGAGAACGAGAAAGAGCTGGAGAAAAGAGTAACTCTTTCTACACAGGCTGCTATGAAGAAAGCTGTAAATAACGGTTAAAGAAGATGTGCATTACTGTACACTCACAAAGCAAAGTCAGAGTCCAGGATTTGTCATCTTTGTAAAATAAAAAAATAAAAAAACAAGAAATCTCCTCTAAAGTCAGGCAAACTAAATTAGGTGCATTCCAATCAAAAACCTCAAAAGGTTTCCAAGAAATGAAACAGCATGTGTCCCAGTCTTGCGTTGCGGTTAAAGCTGCTCTATAAATGCAAGAATGCCCTAAATTCACTTTAAAAAAAAAAAAAAAAAAAAAAAAAAACCTTAGCCACAACAGCCTAAATATGATTTAAATTAGAATGACAGCAGACAATCATTTTCAAGTCCAGAACTAGCAGAAATATGACGACTAGGGGGACGGACAACCATAGGCTGCAATTATAACTCCCACCCAAGTAAAAATAACCATCTTTGAACAAAGTGGAAGATTCAGAACCAGACTGTTTTTCAGTTCAACTGAACTCAGACTACAGTTCTAGACAGACTGCGTCGTGGCAAGAAGACAATAAGAGCCACAGACGAGAACCACAAAAAAAGATTGGGACATGTGGGGAGATCAGGGGACGTAAGAGAAGGAAGATGAGATTACTCATAAACAGAAGAAAGGAGCTGAGGAAGCAGGGGCACATGAGGACAGAGCCAACAGTTAGAATTAGGCCTGAGTCACCACAACAAGCACCACCTTTTTATGGTTAGCTTCCTTTTTTTGAGTAAATACATTTTTAGAACCAACCAGCTCAGTACCACTTGTTCCAGTTTATGCACACTAGATTACACTCACATTTAGTTCAACAATCTGCTTTCTTTTAAATGACCAATGAATATAGTTTAATTTTATAGTTTACTTCCTAAGAGAAAGAAAATAGTTAAGTCCCTTATGCAATGTTTTGAGCTACTAATCTCGAATTAGCCTTGTTGAACAACGTTCTACTTTTGACAGATTAAAATGTCAGAGGCGGCATAAATTTACATATACACCCAAGTTCCCTTTCATGATGTCTGCTTTTTAGTTTCATAGCTCTACACACAAAGATGTTCTGCTTAAATAGTCAATTAATCCATGTATTTGCAAAAATTAAGAGTAGATTTTCAAATATTGATCACAGAAGATTTAAATACCCTAAAATACCCACAAAATGGCAAAATGGGAGAATTGAGCATATAACGTAAGATTCAATAATCTTACATGATTTAATTGCCAAGATTAGCAAATTAATGTCCTTTAAAAAACAGCCTCAACAAAGAAGATGCATTAGAAACTAATGATTCTCTGGATCAACTAAAATTGTTCTTGCAGAAGTCAGTAGCTCCCTTAACAACTTCAGCTTGCAGAAAAAGCAAAGTTCTGACTAGGAAAGCTGATCAATTGACCAAGGCGCAAAATAAATTCGTTTTCAGAAAGCGTAAATACTACCCAGCCATCGGTTTTAGCCAAGATAGCTATTTAAAAACAAGGATAGGTCAAAATAACTTACAAAATAGATATTTAATGCTCCCTGTGATCCAAAACTTTTGCTCTTTGCTGTATCTTTTTCTTTAAGTTACCGTATATTATTGACCAACTCATTAGAATCTACCATTGGTATAAAGAAAGACATCTATGTAAATCTGCATTCATCCTTTTCAGCTATTTAATCTACCCCTATGAAAGGATTTTATGATTGGAGTTTTATTCGCATGAATGTTTTAAAATGAGAAGAATTAGTTACAAACAAGCTTAAATCGGGTGCCCTGGTTTAAGACTGTTTTTGGTTGCCATGATCAATATATGAGGCAAAAGGACGAAAATCATAATTCGCTCTTAACTTTAGGTCTGAAACAATCAGTCAATCGGGATTAATCGATAATCTAAGTAATAGTCAACTAATTTAATAATCGATTAATTGTTAACTGGAGTATACAGACTCTAAAACATGCCTTTAGCTGACAGAGCGACACACTTAGAGCAGTTAATATACCAAGATTGTAAAAAAAATTACAAACATTTATGCATTTAAGATTTTGAAAAATGAATTTCGTCCATCAATATGCTCAATCCAGAACTCCACAAGTAGAAAAGTTTCATCTGGTTTAATTTCATAAAAAGTCTTCTTTCAAGAATATTTGGCTATCCGATTATTAATCGATTAATCGGAAGAAAAATCAATATTGATCTATTTGAAAATAATCTTTGGTTGCAGCCCTACTTCACTTTTACACTGCATTAATGGTCTTAAATAATCTAGCCTAATCTATTTAAATATTAACAGCATGAAGGGTTTTGATTGATCTCATTTTAAATGACCCTGGGGACATTTTAAGGTAAACTAAATGACTCTTCCCTGTTATTTCCTTAAAAAAAGGATCAATTTGGTATCATGTGGGTAATGTTTAATAATTGCATGAATGAAGATGTGTGTAGGCACATGTAAATGTATGTTTATATGTATATTAGTAATTAATTTTCTCAATTACTGAACTAGATTTTTTGGGAAATGTTAAAATTTCTGAGATACAACATTCACAACATAATTTTTCTAGACTCTGTAGACTCTGATATAGTACATAATTAGGGACATTTGACTGAACATATTCATCCAAAGAGATCATTATTATTGGACAAATATTATTACTGAAAATTGACTAAAGTACTACTTTGATTTTTCTTTGGGAGGATATGAGATTCAGGATGAGATCATTAGTAGAGGTGGGCGGATCGCTCCTAAGATCGATACTATCTATACCAACGCTGGTATTGATACTGAAAAATATTTGTTTAAAAATATTTTTATTCTCTCCCACTCGCGCTAACTGCAGCATATTCACCGGTTTCCCCCGTCTGTGTTACAGCGCTTTGCTCCCCCCCTAGATATATCATATACCCAACAACGGTCAGGCTGTAATAATGATGTTGTTCCACCAGGCTACAAGGTTCCAGCATCATCTACTCAGCTAGTAAGCAGTATACTTCCAGTATACCACTCTGGCCAAAGCAGTTTTCTGATAGTACACGCTGCTCAATAGTATGGAGAAGACCGTTCCAGGTGAAGGACAGGGTCTTACCAAGAAATGGAAACGGGCACAGATTTACTTCCAGCTATTATTTCATACAAATAAAAAAATAAAAATAAATAAATAATGGAGAACAGATATGTTTCACCAACAGTGAAAAGAAGAACTGTGTTATTTGCTTTTGCTGTCACCTTTTTGGAACCATAGGAGGAGCAATGAGCTAAGTGAGGATGTGCTTAGCAGGGGACAAAAGGTAGAACAAATAATGTTTCTGTATCTATATATTGGGTCTGTTTTATGTGTCGTCTTCTCTAGGGCCCCAAATCTCCTAAATCTGGCTCTGACAAAACTAACAAGTCTATTTCTAAAATGTAAGTAGAAAGTAGAGATAATTCCAAAAAAAAAAGTGTAAGGAGTAGAAAATACAGATAATTGCATAAAAATGTAAGGGGTAGAAGTAAAAAAAAGTTGTCTAAAAAATAACTCCAGTAAAGTATAGATAGGCAAAATTTCCACTTAAGGTAATGAAGTATTTGTACTTTGTTACTTGACACCTCTGGAGTTGGGGATGGAATAAAAACAGTCAGATCTTTACCATCTTACATCTACTGTCAGACACGGAACAGTGATGAATGTGAAATATGCAGATAAGACTCAAAGCTAAAGCAACGTGAAGAGAAGATGATGACTTAAGTTGGTAAGTTTCACTACATGAGTAAAACAAGAACACGTATACTCTGCAAGAATAAGTAAAAGCAACAGAAAAAATATGAACATTTTAGGCACACAGGAAGACGAGGCTACACAAGTATGCATGTTCATATATCAAGTCCTCCCTGTCTTTCTTTAAAGCCTCACTACTGAAGCTGAGGCACATAAAAGACACGCATTCACCAACCAGTCGCAAAACACCCCCACCCACGCACCCATTCCTCCTCCATCCACCAGGAAACAGCTGTCAGCTGGCCGGAGTCCATCCTTTCCTGCACGGCACAATAGAGGGAAGGAAGATGTTTCCTTCCTTCGCTGGGCTAAGCAGTCATTTACCCAGGCTGAGCAGAGACTAAGTGCAAATTACAAGCCTCACCGGTTCAACAGAGTTAGTCAGGCTGTAAAAAGTCAAGATTTAAAATATGTACCATGCTAATGAAGCAGCGGAATAAAGAGATTCCCAAAAAATATCTTAGAAAACATCAAAAGCAGCATCTGAGACAAACCATGACCTACCACTTTTAGTTTTCAGCTCATCCTGCATAGGGAGGCTTTGCTGTAGCAAAGTTGGGTCAAACCCCAGCAGGGATTCTCAGGGTTACCCCTTAAAGCCAGGCTTACACTGTACGATTTTTTGCCCTTTTCGTGCCATCTTTCCACTCTTGCAACAATCGATCGGGCCGACTTTCAGCCTGATCGTGCGTTGTGTGTCATGTAGTGATCAGGGTGTAACGAGCGGCAATTGGCCTCCGACGACCACCTCCTGATCAGGAATCGTGAGAAAAACCAAACATGTTTGAAATTCAGTCGGCCTTTGTGGGCAAATCGCTCCGTGCACAAACAATTACTCTTCTTCTTCTTCTTCCTCTTAGATGAAAACATAGAAGCATGGCAGGGGTGCCAGTGAAATGGAGTTCTTTTCTGTAAAATTGACAGACTGTAGTAGACATTTGCTCAGCCATGTCTTTGTCCAAATACGCCGTTGTCGCCTTTTCTTTTTAGGGCTTTCAGCACAAAATTACACAAATTGCCAAGGCAGCGTGGTTCACTCTAGTGAGCTTCATATACCTCTTTTACTTGTTTGGCTTCCAGATAGACAAGTCCGAGTAGCGCCATCACACTGTGGAGCTGAGTCCATTGTGGGGTTTAGGCTACAGTGTGAGCAGGTATATCGCATCAAAGCGTCGGGTCGCACAGTGTGAGAACATTTATTGTGAGCTGTGAACTCACACTGTACGACTAAACTAGACAGTTTCGTTGTACAGTGTGAACTGTAGCTGCATGCAATAACTGTAAAAATTAAAAAATAAAACGTACAGAGTATGCCCGGCTTAAGTTAGGTAAACCCTACTCGAAAAACACCAATCTAATGTAAAAAGGCAGACAACTGACTGATCTGAACACTGGTATGGGAGCAGCTCTCGATACCTGCTGCAACCTGTCAATTGTAATATGGACCCTAACTCCAGTACATGGACAGCATGCTTGATCTTTGCTTTGAGTACTACAATACACAATACCATTTGACTTCTTTACACCAATTTGTTGTAAAATCATGCATGTTTCATCTGCCGAACCATGAATAGTAGAAACCTCTCACTTTTAGCAAAACAGCTCAAAGTTATGCATCTAAATATCAGAGAGTCTATAAATTTCAAACTCATGTGCTATCCTGACACACAACCCTGGCAGCAGGAGGAAAGCATGCTTTACATGGGGAAATTTGTATGTCAGCAGCTAATATTTTCAATCACAATGGCTTTGGAGCTTTCAGAGAAATCGCCGGCTGCCGTCTTGAGAAAGGATAAAGGGATCTCCTTGTTCACGTGGGAACGGAGCAGCAGCATAACTCACAGCACACAGAAAAGGAAGAACCCACCCCGGCCTCCAGAGCTGTACTGCTAACGGCATTCAGGGATCATTCAGAGGCCTTAAAACTCCTGAAACACCAAAAGCTTCAAAATGTTGCCTGGATCATCAACAGCAGGTATTTTAACTATTTATATCTTAACTGTTTTGGTAAACCAAATAAAAGGCCCATAAGACAGATCTTATGGGCCTTTTATTTTCCATTTCCTGTGAAAGGTACAAAGAGGAAAGAAACAAACCTCCATTAATGAACAAAATTTTCAACTACTTTAAAAAAAATAATTTTGGAGTAGGTATGTGTTAGTTACAAAATACACAAAACAAATTAACCTTGACTCATCATTTTTCTGGCCATAAGGAAAAGTATTTTAAACCTAAAAAGGAGCTATTTTTTGCTGCAGTTTTATAAATATGTTTGTTAATATAGTTATAATGCCTTTATATGTCGCATTTATGGCTACATTGTTGGAAATAATCAGGATCAAGCATTTCTAATAAGATAAAAATGACTTGCTATTACCATGGGGTTTAAATATGATCCAACACTGACGCTTATTTTCTTTTATCTACTTTTCAAATAAGAAAACGTGCCATTCAAGTAAAGAAAGTATTTCTTGATCTGCATAAGTCAGGAAAAGACGGTAAGAAGAGAGCTGCTTGAACTTAAGAGGAGACTGAATGAATTAAAATTGTTCCAATGAACATCACAAACAAGGCTTAATGTAAAGTTTAAATCCTACAGGGATTATACAGTACAGGACAAATATGGTTGGATTTCCCGGTAAAGTAGAACTTTCGCTCAATCATTACAGTTTTTTTTGCCCTAGGGTCCTTTTTTTTAATGTTTTCATTAATTCTCTCTCATAAGTCCCAAATGTACTGAATAAAAAATAGAGCTAAAGACTCATGCTTTTGTTTATCAGACTTGAGCATATTTGTTATAAATGTAGAGCAATACTGATAAAAAATATACAACAACAAAGACAACAGGATACTTATTCGCTTAAAATTTGCTATTGAATTTTCTTTTCTTTGAAATAGCATTAACTATCTCAGGCCATTGACTCATATACATTCCTATTTACAAAGAAAAATTCAGAAAGTTCTAAGACATTTAAAGTCATAGGGAAGTCATATTTAAACTTCAAATCCTCCTGGTTTAAACATGTATATAAATGTACTCTTTATCAGACCATGTTGTCCCAAAGTTTAGAAAATTTCTATTAAAAAAAAAAATCCCGTCTTAAAATCTGTAGGGTTTTTCTCTCTCGTTATTTTATGCAGGCCAGTTAATTATACA
>NW_015151394.1:261668-267016 GCF_000732505.1 Cyprinodon variegatus | reverse complement strand
ACGGCTGTAAGCCTTCTACACCAAACCAAGCTTTTGCCACCCTGGCGTCCTCTTCCAGAACATCTTCGTCCCAACTTTCCTCCTCTAAATAAAAAATATACGACGAGGAGACTCATAAGACCTCAGACACAAAACTCTCCTCCTCTTGCATGTTTCCACTGTCCATAGCGTTCCTTGAGAGTGTAGTTTCTAAGTCACCAATTTAGTGATACTTGGTCTGAATGCAATTTCCGATTGGGAACCTACCAGCACCAAGTTGCTAACTGGTTAGCAAGAAACCGGCCACAACCAAAAATGCTTGCGAACCTTTCGCCACGACAATCCTGACCCCTTGATAAATGACCAATCACGTTCACTTTATTCACTTGTGTAAAGTCGGGCACCACTCGGGAGAATTCAGAAATACAGCGGTTCCCTACAACTTTAATGACTGAATGAAGCTAAACAATTTAAGAAAGGGCATCATTAAATTTTGAAGAAATGCTTTTTTTCAAGGTTCAGTATTAAGTCAGTCTCAAAACATTTAAAAATCTAATGTCCATTAAAAAATTTTATTCTGAATGAGGAAATCTCATTCCATTATATAATTATATTAAAATAATTTTAAGAAGGAATGGAAAGAAACATTTCTTTTTTTTTCTAAAGTATTGCATGTGACCAAGAAAAATATTGCATGGTAATAACACTATGGCCTGCTCTCAAATAAACTGACTAAGAAAATAAAACTCATAGCAACAAACAAGATGCAATCTGGATGGAATAAACGTTGACATTTTTCGTCAATCTTCTTTTAAAAGTTCCCAAGTCTCTCTGGAGTTTGAAGAAAAGGTTTTCACTGTATAGTTTTAAGTTCTAACACTAAACACAGTTTGTTTGGGAGCTTGCAATAAAAGATGGAGGGAATTTTGAAGCTTAATGCACCAGAATAGAAAAGGATAAAACTGATAGGAGCGCCTTACTTTGGCTCAGATGAGACCAGTTACTTTATCGGTCAGCTGGAGGGAAGCAGATTTTTCTTCTGCAACAGCAGCTCTGTTTACCTGAGGTTGCTTGAACTGGTCTGTGGCTCCAATCGATCAGTAATGTCTTGCTGGTTCTACTTTAGATACAGTGGCAAAGTTACAAAATGAAAACAAGTCACAAGGTGATGTTCAGCTGGAGAAACACAAAATTAACATTTGTGGGGCAAGCTAGTTCTGCCAGTTTTTCTGTGTTTGTTCTCGGAGTGCGGAGAGACACACACACCAGCAGCTCTGCAGCTTCTGAAAACCAGACGTCACTAGTCTGTTACTGGGTCTGAGGAGAACTACGGGAGATCTATGTTGATTACACAGCTAATCAGCTAATGTTGTCTGACTACATTTCTTAAACTCAGAATGTAAACTGTCAGTTAAAATATTATCTGTTGCTAGCTATCTGTTTAGCTTTCAGGCACACAGTCCTGCTGTGACAGAATCTGTGACGCAATAATTATTATTATTTTAATTCATAATGGGATATAAATAATTTCAAAATCGCTTTCTAAATTAGTATAAATTGCATTATTAAGATGGACATTTATGGTAGGTCTAAACGACATATCTAGAAGTTTCTGAAAAGCAGTTTGTATGGAACAAGAGGTCATTTTGACCTGATCTAATGTGATGGTTGGAATCAAAAAAGGACATCTTCTAGAGGAGAGATGAATGTGACCTTAGGATTTATGGTCAAAAGTATTTGACTGAAAGTCAACATCCCTTAACCACACTTCCCTGAGAAGAAAATAAAGGTTTTGTAAGAATATCTCAGATGGCAACTTTGAACTTCCTAACAATTTTCAGCTAAGATTTTGAATTTCTATCAACAGAAATTGACTATGGATCTTTTCATCTGCTACAGACATGTTTTCTTGTTAGATATGCACAGGGCTGAAGCTTTATTAGCAGAAAATACCCAAGCAACCATGAAAAGAAGATCGTCATCAGGTTTAAACACAGAATTCTTTTAGCGTGAGGCAACCGATCTGACACATGCACACAGTAAACCCTGCAAAATGTCCAAACACTTGAAGAGGTAACTGTAGAGAAGGAAAAACTCCTGCTCTGACCTCTGTCAACACTTTAGCCACTAAATTATAATGCATGCATACTACAAGCTTTCCAAGTAGTAGCAGTCACTGTACACCAAAAGTAAAAGGCATTTTTATGCGACTGATATATGTCCAAAAGAAAAAAAAACAAAAAAACAACAGAATGAACCAATTCTGGAAATTCTTGTGGTAAGCCCAGTAGTCCCAACAGAGTTATACCAGAGACTGTGTAAACACGGAAAATATTCCATGGTAATAACACTATGGCCTATTAAATAAAGCCCATCTTCAAGTATTGTGCCATTCCCTAAAGGACCTAAAAGCTATTGCTGCAATTATTCTTTTTTTTTTTTAAACCAGGAAATTCCTATAAGAATTTTAAAAAATAACATTTTTAAGGGAATCCTTCTGCAGGAAATGTTAGTTCATGAGACAAATAATCCTTCATCTCAAAAATAAAGCCTTAGTGATATGATTGTTCCTTATGTTCCTAACAGAGCACTTCACTCTCAATCTGCAGCTTTACTAGTGGTTTTTAGAATTTCTATAAGTAGAATGGCAGATCTTTTAGTTATCAGGCTCCTCTCTTGTGGAACCAACTACCAGTTTTAGTCCATGAGGCAGACACCCTTTCTACCGTTAAGGCTAGGCTTAAAACTTTCCTTTTTTTTAAAGTTTATAGTAAGAGGGGCTCAGGTTTTTCAGAACTATCTCTATAGTTATGCTGCTATAGGCTTAGTCTGCTGGACATAGGTACACATTTTTTATCATTCTGCTTCCTTCTATCTCTACTCTCCAACTCTGCAGACTCTATGAGTTAAATCTCTAACCTTATGCTCTCTCTGCTTCATCTGGTCTGTTCCTGTTTGGCTGTGACTCTATCCTGGAGAAAAACATCAGCTCTGCTGCTGCCATCAACAGCTTTGTGTATAGATGGTGGAGCTTGGCCTGTTTTTTTAGTGTGATCCTGTTTCTCTAACTGTGACTGGCTGGATGTGCTCTTCTCATCCTCTGACATGGGAGCTGGCTCTGAGCTCGTCTGCCTGGCTGTGTGTTTCAAAGCCGGTGCTACTGAGACGGCGAAGGACAGAAGAAATCTCTACTACAATGAATGTCTGATTGAGTTGCTTTTATACCCAAACCAGTGTGAACCCTTAGCTAAATTTAACTGCAATAGCCACCATTCACTCAATCACCAACATAGTGACTTAGAGATATTTAATGCAGAACTTCAAAAAAATCGCACATGAAAATGTAAAAAAAAAAAACGAAATAGTGAAATTAAAGTAGGACCCAATAGGCCCAGTTTAGACAGTTTGAATGTATAAAAGTCCATTTTGGGGTGAGTTCACTTTATCTTTAACGGTCTGCTCTGTTCTTTGGTTTGCATCATTTTTTTCCCTTCTAAACCTCTGAGCCTTTCATAGAACAACTGGATTTACAGGTATGAATAAAACAATGAATATTGAGAATATATTCATAAAACTGTGAGAGTTTATCAAATGGTGAGAAAGAAATACAAAGAATTACAAAGTTGAGTGGAGTGGAAGCGTGGTAAGAAAAGCTGCAGCAGCGACCAGTATAAAGGCAGCATTGTAAGGGATCTTCAGGCAAAATAAATTCAATAATGTGGGTAACTTCACAAGGAACATGGTCCCAATGCTTGAAGTCCAAAGAGATGTTTGTAGTCAGTGGTGCTTTTAAGTCATCTGCTAACGATGGGCTGTTGCGTTTTCTCTGCAGTCAAATCAGCCATCTATACCAGGAAATTTTAGAGCACTTCATGCCTCTTTTGCGGAAAAGAACTCAGCAGCTTCCCACAGTCCCAAAGGTACTAAATGCTGGTTGAGTGAACAAGCTGTTACTATGCTTGATGGATGGCTAACCGGCCTCACACCATTAGAGATTATATGTGATGTTGTCAAGAGGAAGATGAGAGACACCAGATCTAATAATGAAGATGATCTGGAGGCTCCTACTGGAGTAACCAGTGCTTCCATTACACCTCAGCACAACTACCGGCTGATCGTCTCTATTATGCAAAGGAATTAATGCATTTTTTAGAAGATATATCTGCTCAAAATATAATTTTTGATTGTACTTAAGCAACATTATCATAATCTGAGACAAAGAAATTTGAATTTTTTATTTCTGCAAAAAGTAAAATCAAGTTTAAAAGAAACAAAGTGTTAAAATACTTTAACCTGTGAATTAGGTTTATATGATTTATGAATTTCTCATATTTAAAAAAGAAAATGTATAAAGAGATCCAATAAGAGAAGTTGGCCATTTAATATTGGGTTACTCTACTTGAAGTTAATTTAAGTCTAACTAGAGAGAGAGGGGGGTACTACGTCTTCATACCTCTTTTCAGACAATTTCCATTAATCAATGTTAGTTCTCTGGCTGTACATACCCACAGGTTTATTTGAAAGAGGGTTTGTGTTTCCATTTATTTTCATCCATCCATCCATCCATCCCGTTTCTGACACACTTTATCCCACGCGGGGTCGCAAGGGGTGCTGGTGCTTATCTCCAGCTGTCTACGAGAGGCAGGGTACACCCTGGGCAGGTCACAGTCCATCTCAGGGCAACACAGAGACAAATAAGGCAAACAACCATTCACACACACACACACACACACCAAAGGAGAATTTAGAGAAGCCAATTAACCTAACAGTCGTGTTTTTGGACTGTGGGAGGAACCCGAAGTACCCGAAGAGAACCCACACATGCTCAGGGAGAACATGCAGAAAGAACCTGGGGCGGGAATTGAACCCACAACCTTCTAACCTACCCACTGCACCACTGAGCAGCCTTATTTATGTTCAGGTAATTTCATTTTTTTGTGAAATTTCAGTTTGGTGTAAACCACTATCTTTTTGTGTGTATTCGGTTGTTTGTTTGAAATTTTTTATGAAGTCGATTTATTTATTGTTGTTTCATTCATTCAAATCTAAAGGTTAGAAAGTAGAGTAAAGGCCCAATTACATATGACTTACTTTTAAATATTAGTTGCAAAACATACATGAAAGCCATATATCAAAATCCTTGTTTCATGTTTCGATCATCCTGTCCCACTAAACATCAATGCGAAAACATTTAAGAAATGTTCTAGCAAATATTCACGCAAAAGCAAAGGATATTTCTATGGAAGAGGATTAGGAACAGTGAAAAAAAAAGTGAACTGATATTTAAATATTATTTCAGTTAAATATGGGAAAAAAATTCAGAATTCTGACTTTCTTTCCTCAGAATTATGACTTTTTTCCTCAGAATT
>NW_015151394.1:230718-260934 GCF_000732505.1 Cyprinodon variegatus | reverse complement strand
GCCCTAATGTTCTTCTGTATAATTCTTTAAACATTAAAAAAAAAAAGAAATTCAGAACCATAATTTGCTTTTCAAACCTGCTCATCATGCACCAGCTGTCAAAAGGCCAGCATTTTTCCTCTGTGAAGGAACTGAACCTGATCTGATGGGACTCCTGCCTTAATGACAGATAATCCAGAGCAGCATCACAGTATGCTTTAGCTTTTTCTATAAACAAGTTAACAAGATTTTTCCTCGCTAGACGGACAGGCAGATGATGTGATGATTTCACAGCCCTATTAATAGTGATTAAAGTGTGCCTCCTTCTCCAGACTGACTGCTGCTTCTGAATGATCTCATACTATGATCTGATTCAAGAAGAATCCCTCTGTTCTCTGCGTGTCCAGCTCTGATCCTGCTGCTGCTGATGTGTGGAAAAACGAGAAAGGGCCAGACACGAAATACATGAACGCTGCAGTAGGATTTCCCCTCATCACTCGAGACAAACACCGTGTTTTTCTTACGACTCCAGGGGGGATTTCTGGTACATTGGGGGGAAAAAAACACAGACCCAAGGCCCGTTTTTCTTTCTGCCTGCTTGTATGTCTGACTATGTGAGGAGTTGGATTAAAGATAATGACAAAAAAAAAAATGCCGCCCCTGGACATAACAGCTTCCTATTTAGCTGTAAGTTAGCAAAAAACACGGATCTAATTAAAAAGAATATCACCTCCTTTAAATGCTTAGCTAGCTGTCATCAGTCTGAACAACCTCCTCGCAGCGGTTTAGATGTTATTTTAATAAATATTACATATAAACCGAACATTTTATGTTAAAGGGCTAAGCACTCACCGATAGAGCTCCCCCTCGGCTGGCAGTACTGTCCTCCCAGCTACATGTTCCTCCTCATCTCCGCCCGCCGCCCTTTAACATCCACAGCATGAGCTTCCCACAATCTGCGAAACAATACAGCAGCAGCCAATCTATGTAGCGCAACAGCTGATGCTATAAATAGAAATGCCCAGAGGGGTGGACGGGGTTTTTGGATGAAACATTTGGCTCCGCAATGCTGTTTTTTCGTTTACAGTAGAATTATTTGAATGCTCCTTATGCTTTTTATTATTTCTTGATGTTGGTTGCTGCTTTGGTTGTTTCAAATAATTTAGTTCATTTAACCAAAGCGCCGATACATCTCCCCCTTTTTGTTAGCAAAATGGTCCGTTCCCTTCTATAGTGGACTTCTTTAAAGAGATAGTCCGGATAAAATAAGCGCCCCTTTATATATAATATGGGAAGAAATATAGTTTTTTTTCTTCTTTTTTTCAGATATTCCTAAATCAAATGTTCATCCTAACCCATAGGTTTCACCAGCTGGTGGCGGTATAGCGCCAACTAGCTGTTTGTCAACCGCCAATAAACAGAAGACCTATCTTTTTTGTCTGTTTGATTTTAAATACGTTTTAAAGAACCTTTTTTTTTACATTTTGAAATACAAAAAGATACCAGTTAATTACCATAAAAAACCTGTAAAACTGAGATTATATATATATATATAATGTGTGTGTGTGTGTGTACCTGTCTAGCCCTCAGAGGTTAGACGATTTTTCCTATTTCACCATTAAATTGAGGACCAGTTGTTGCAAAGTGAGGACATTTTGCCGGTCCTCACATGCTATTTTGCTTATGGTTAGGTTTAGGGCTAAGGTGTAAATTGGTTAGGGTTAGTGTGAGTTATGCATTGGTAATGGTTAGGTTTATGGTTAGTTTTAGGGTTAGGGCATAGAAGGAGTTGAAAGTGACTGAAAATCAATGTAAGTCAATGGGAGTCAACTCCCATTGACTTACATTGATTTCCTCACGATGGCAGAACAAGTATGTGCATGTTTGTGTGTCCTATATGCTTTTGTGGATTTAAAGAAATAAGACTAAAGTTAAACAGTTATATGTAGTTCAACAACAGTACATGAAAACATTGAACGATTCTAGATTTCACAATTCTACATCAAATCTTATATGAATGTATTCCAAAATACATCACTTTTTTTTATCAACAGGGGTGGTAGTCAGAGTTCAAGAATTCAAAATTAATATAGGGAGAAAACTAAAGGCTTAACTTTTCTTACAGCAGAAAGTATTGCATAACTCCTTTAAGTAGAGTGGATTGAGAGGACCAGACCATTAAAAAGCTGGTGTTTCAAGCCAGATTCAGGTTCACCATTAACAGCTTTACAAGAAAATTATTAAGAAAGCCGCCCTGATATAACCTTAGAAATTTAACAAACATGCTACATTCAGATGATGGGGTTAACAGTGGGGTTCTTCTGAGTTCCTGCTTGTATTGGCTAAAAGAAATAAAATGGCACATAAGAGGGCCAAATAGTCAACAAAGTGCAATGATAAAGGATTTGTATCAAAAATAAAATCAGAGGTTAACTGTGCTATTGAAAGAAAAAAAAAGAAAAAGACCATATCAGTTGAAAGCAGATATGAAAGGGGAACGGCTCAATAAAACACAAAGAGGAAAGGATAATAACTAGATCACTGTTGGGACACACAAGAATTTATTCATTATTACAAAAAAAATGGAAAACATGAAACAGGAAGATGTGAACTCTGTAGCGGAAAGTAAAACACAGAGGCAGGGAGGCTCAGAGGTCCAAATACAGAAACGGATCAGGATCAGATACTATAGAAACGCTAGTGAAATCTCAACACCAAAGGCCCAAGAATAATCTGGCACTGATGGCTGGGACCAATGAGTTAAAATAGAAGCAGGATCAGGTGGATCAGATGAGCAGGGATCAGGAACAGGGCAGAGCTAGACAGGTGAATGAAATGACCAATCAAGCCAGCCATCAGCACCAAAATCATGACTGTAGATATCTGTCAGCAATACCAGACACAATGGATCCAATTACTGAGGAATCCTAAAAAAGAAAAGGAACACTATAATATTCTATATATTTTAGGAAAATGTATTTTTGGTATGAGCTATAAAAGCTTTTTTTAATTGGTTAATGGATTGGTAAAGATATGTTTCCTTTTGTTTTTGTTTGTTTTTTTTGTTTTTTGGTGTTGATATCTGCTAGTTTCTTTTCTTCTTTTTTGCTTGTCCAGGCCCACAACCCTTACTTAGTTTGATGTTATTTGACAAACCAAATAAAAATCAAGGTAAATAAGAAGATGATGAAGAATATTCCAGCTAGAAAAGTTTCTGCTACAATATTGGAAAAACGGGGATCATCAAAGAAGAAATGTGTTGCCGCAATGTAATACATTTTGTCTAAGGTGGCACATTTACATTATTCCTCACTTTAATAATTTTCATTAACTGCACAACTCAAATCTTTTTTGTTGAAGTTACAGATAATAATCTCGGCTTACGTATACTGGATATAATGAAATCATTCAAATACGTTCAAAACAATATTTTCTTTTAATCTTGAATTTGAACAAATGTAGAGAATTTTGGTTACTTTTACTGAACTAAAACAGGAAACGTTTAACTTGAATTAATGTCTAACATTCATAGAAAAGTGATGTTTGTTTTTACAATGCGTGTTTATATGTAGCTTTATCTACATATATAAATAAGATTTTCTACTCTTTATATACCTACTTCAGTTTGACATAAAACCTTTCAAAGTGTGAAGATGCACAGGAAAATGAATTGATTTGATTTTAGATTTGCATATATTCACACCACAAAAACTAGACCCTGTTTGAAAGCAGTTTGAATCCATATGGACTTTACATCTGCCTGGCCATGTTCTGACAGATGCTACACTCTGAGTGACTTAGAGGTTATTAACAATACCTGCTTTTACCCACTTAAAAGAAGTGCTTCCCTTAAACCTTGGTAATTATGCGGTTGTTTGTCAGCAAGAACTGAACAGTTGCTTCAAGCCACAAATGACTGGAGAGAGACACTCAGTAACGTTGCTCCCTGAAACATGCTAATACATAATTCAAGCAAGCATTCAGTCGTTGGTTAGAATTTGCCCACTCAGCCTTTTATAAAGACATTCATGCGTAAATAAGAAGGGGGAGAAATTTAGGGCTACAAATGTAAAACACCAGCATCATTTACAAAGTAATGTCTATTTTACACCAATCTGACCGTTTTTAAGACTTGTTTTGATTGGTAACTATCAGAAGACACTATCACGATGTATGTGCTTTTTAAAATTATATAAAAGTAAAAATAAAATGGCAACATGGGTCTTCACTAACACACTTGATTTCTGGTGTGACTAAGGTTATTGTTACTTTTTATCACGTCTATATCAATATGGCAAAAATGTTGTACAATTTATAACATGTCTAAACACATTTCATTTTAATTTGTCAGGCCAAACGGCACTTCATTTTTACTGTCTTCTTAATCTCTGATGTAGAATCATCTGTAAATTTCTCTGTTAATCTTGATCTAGCAGGTTGATTTAAGCCTGCTTTCAGTTTAAAACCATGTCTATTTGGATGTGTTGATCAACCAATGATGATGAAAAATAACTGTTTTAAACATCATCCAGGACGTTTTGTTCATCCAGCACCAATTTAAGTCAGAGCAACATGGACACTTCCTTCAGCAGGTCCAGCAAAGGATGTACTTCCTACCCCAGCCTACAAGAAGATGGACCTGCATAAGGAGCTGCTGATCTACTTCTGCTGCCTTCATCTGTCATGAATCGGAACAGAGGACCCAGTATTTAGACAAGACAACCAGAAGGATTACTCAAAAAACGTTTATTGAAATAAACGGGTCTGTGATAACAGCTGCTAGGACGTCTGAGGCAGGAAACTCTAGAGACAGGAAATACAGGTTAGTGACCACATAAATGTAACGGAGGAAGATTATGAACGTGAGTCACTAACCTGGTTTACAAGTTTAGTCCATAGCCAAAGAACAAGGTAGGATCCAGCCAGTGGGCTGCCAACAAGATGCGGCAGGCGCCACGCAGAGTGTCCCAGACGCTGCAGCCCCGTAAAACTAGACGGGGTCTGAAGCCAGGTAAGGCAAACCGATTAGAACAGTAACAGGCAGGCTCAGAGGTCCAGGAATCTAAAGACAGTTCAGGCTAACATTTCAGAAGGGACCAGATAGGCTCAGTGGTTGAGAGGCAGAACAGGTCAGGATCAGGTAACTAACGAACACTAAAATCATTCTCACCACTGTCTAGAACAACAAGAATAATCTGGCCCTGATGACTGGATGCAAGCACCGTTAATAGATGAAGGAGCAGGTGGATCAGATGAGCATTGATGAGAAACCAGGCAAAGTTATACAGGTCAATGAATGAGTAATTAAGCCAGTCATCAGCTCCAAGATTATGACATCATTGAGTCTCAACCTCTGTCTGGTTTGGATATGCTACCAAAAAGGATGAGGGCAGCCTATTGTACAATAATAAAACAGGACTGCAGAAAATATCAGGTGTTTACCTGTCCTCCTTATACAATACCAGAGCCAGGAAACAGGCAGAAAAATGACTGCAGATCTATCTCAACCTGGCCATGTTGGTCCAACCTTTTCCCTCTGGTGCGCGCTTTTTTGTATGAAATATGTTGTATATTTGTGCTCTATATTCTCCAGTATTTTTCTGTTAATGTATAATTAAGCAAATTGTATACATTTTAAGTGAAAATCCACGCATATTCAGAAGTACGTATCTTCTGTATATCTCTCCATTAACTGATCTCTTTCTGCGTCACACCACAACTTCCCTATTGATGTTGGACATGCACCTTACACTATGGTAATGCGACTACAAATTGTCACCATACAATAACTCACCTACAAATTTATCCTAAATGACAATAAGAAAAACCGTAATTAGGCAACAAAGACAGAATACTCATCTTTAATGATTTGTCCACTGTTTTTCTTTAGCCACCCTTCAAAGCCCTTAACACCAACATCCAGTTCCGATGATTTTCTATCCTGCCTGTTGGGATTACTAGATTCTCTTAAATATTTAAACATTACTTTGAATATCTACTAATATCCACTTTACTAAAAAAATCTCTCACAGCTGGAAATGTACCTTTGGTTATAATAGACTGCGATAAAACATTTTCTAGACATATTTTGGATTCAAAGAATTTAATAAAAAGTAAGAGGTTAAAGATTACATACATTTGTTTCAGATCTGCACAATAATTGTCGAGGTTTGCCCTTTTAAAAATGAAATAATTGACTGATTTAAGCTCTAGCAAAAGCAGTCAAGAGTTGGTGAAATGATTGTTTTGGGATCTTTTTTAATTATCTGAGAAATACACACCGGAACAAAGTGAAACTTCAAAAGATTTTAATTTGGCAGATGTTGTTTTACGCCTCCAATAGGTTATGCATTTTCATGGAAAGAGAACATTACTAATGGTCACATTCTTCATGACTTTTATCTCATTTGAACAAAATGCAAAGCTGATTTCCTACAAGGCTTTCAATAAACAACATCTGCCAATATGTTACAGACGGTCTCTCTAATGAAACACTAAATCATTGTCTCAGCATTGATTCGTTAGATAGAAGCAGAATGGTTTGAGCACATGTATTCATGACAATGCAACACAACACAGTACACCTTGGCCTGATTGCATGATTGCTCCACACATACAGAACAAAACGTCCTGGATCGTGGTTCTTTTTGACCAACATTGCTCATAGCTGATCAAAAAGCTTTTCTGGTAACTGTCAATAGATAAAGTTTGCAACAGGATGAGGTTACTGATCCTGAAGGAATTAAATGATGATGAAGTGGACTGAAGTAAAGTATTACAGTTCCTTACACTCAAATAGAAATCCTTGAAATGTGGCAACAATCAGTTCCCTTCATAAAATAACTTTTATTGAGCATTATGTTTGGCATGTTTCTGATTCAACATGTATATAATCTGTAGACAGGCAGCTTCTGCTATTCTCTGTACAGTCCATCTCTTTTCAGCTTTATGAACCAATTAGGAGAATTGTACATTTCTCTCCTCTAAAAGAAAGCTTTAAAATCTTTTCTATGCATATAGTTGCAGTTGAATTATTTTCTGTCATTTTTAATTTTGATTTCTATGGAAGGCACTCTGTTAAAAAAAAAAGAAAAAAATATCTCATTGTAATGAGATGGTAACTCGAAATAATGAGATAGTAACTCAAACCAATGAGATATCTCATTATAATACGATACTATCTCATTATAATGATACAATCTCATTATAATAAGATAGTATCTCATTATAAGATAGTATCTCATTATAACGAGATAGTAACTCAAACCAATTAGATATCTCCTTATAATGAGATGAGATACTATCTCATTATTTTACTCAAAATAATGAGATAGTATCTGATTTTAAAGAGATATCTAATTGTTTTGAGTTACTATCTCATTTTAATGAGATCATTTATTTTATTTATTTTTAACAGAGTGGCGGAAACGGGTTTATTTAATACGTCTTTGCACTCAGATCTATGCACCATCAATTCCCTTTTAAGTTTTTATATTAATTTACAGAAGTTCTAATATTTTCTCATTCTGTAATCATCCAGCAATAGATAGGCTATGGTTTATTTATTTCCTCTTCATTATTTGAATTTGGAAAACCCCTAATTTCCCCCGTTCTGTTGCTGTCGTTAACCTATCGTAAAACGTCTCCTTACGACAGTTTTACTGTCTTTACGGATACCTCCCAGTAGTGTTTTGAATACGCAACTGTCCTTGTAAAGATGCACTGAACATGTGAGTGTATTTCCCTTCAGAGAAAGGTAAAGGCAGCAGAACATTTCTTATTGGACGTGTCGATGTTTGTATCTGTCTAATTTGTTTAAAAATATTATTAAAATACTAGCATTGCAACGTTTGTTGCTAGATTGAGTTAGAAATAGCCAACGTTAGCTTAACCGTTTGTTCTCCTCAGTTTCTCTGGACTATAATATCTCTGTTTTTCCAGGCTAGAGTCGCTTAGGAAATTCAACCAAAAAAGAAGGACAGAGTTATGAAATATACTTTGGTAAAAAGGAAATAAAAAAGAACGAAAATTGTGGCTGCATGTCTGTATAGTGTTGTACAGAACAGAGAACCCCTTCTAACAAGTGTCAAGTATTTATATTTAGAAATAAATGTTTGATTTCATACCAGAGTGTAGCATTGTTTTATTATCCTAAGCTTTTAATATATATTCTGGACAGTTAAGTAACTATTAGTTTATGAAGGTATTAAACAGTAATATTAAGAATCAATTTTCTTACAAATTTTTTGTCATTAGACACTACTGCCAAATGTTACACTGACAGTTTAGTGATTTGAACCTATACTTGTGTTAAACCGGTCTTAATCAACACTCTTATGTTTCTAAGTGTTTTCCATTTCTGTGTCGTCATTGTACTGCTAGTCACTTAGATTTTTAATTGAAAATGTAATGTTTATTAATCTAGTTACTTTATTAACCAACTAATCCATGGCTAAATGTGGCCTCTGAGACATACTGACAACAACTAACATCTTGTTAAAAATCTAACCATGATTTACTTCAGACTTTAAGTTCCCTTTTGGATTAATAAACTATTTTTGCATTGAATTGAATATAAAATACATACGAAGGGAAATTTAAAGTCATAGTGTTTGTGCAAAATTTTAGTAACCCTCGCGTTCATTTGAGTAATTAAGAACGCACCTGGTACTGACTGGATTTTTTGGTAAATATCTGGTGTGGATGGGAGGTTTTGTAAAATTATTTTTTTTACCAGTTTTTTAGAGCTTTAAGCATTCAGTTAACATTATTTTTTGTTTGGACTTAGTTACAAGACATTTTTAATAATTAGTTTGCTGCAAAGTCAAAACCACCTGTTACCACCGTAGGCCTTTGGTTGAAATTTTGGTCTTTTTTTTTGGTCCAGAAGGCTGCAATACATAGTTTCTTTTTTTTATGAGTTTTTACGGCACTAGTGGCTTGTTTTTTTTCGACTGTAGGCTGACAGGAAAGGGGGTATGACAGAGAGGGGCAGAGACATGCAGTAAAGGACCACAGGTCGGACTCGAACGGAGTCACCCGCGTCGAGGACTAAGGCCTCCATACATGAGTCGTGCCCGCTAACCACTGCGCCACCTGCACGCCCAATGCATAGGTCACTGATTAAAACCTCTAGTAACTTTTCTGTTTTGAAAAATTTCAATTCATTGACTTCATTGGTATTGTTGGGGGGTTCCAGTAATTGTCCAAATAGGGATTTTGTTGTAGGGCTTGTTTTTTCCCTCCAATGAAAAAAATCTTGTCAAATATTTTTTATAGCTTAAACTACTGGAACAATTTAACTACTGAATAAAAATATCTTTTTCAGGTTGTTTTTTTTTAATATGGATCCAGCCTATTATTTCAGAGAGGTAATATCAGCATTTTTCTATGCTATCTTCTGTCATCCAGGCATTGTAAAATAAAGATTTTTAGTCAACAATACCATCTATGACCCTCTTTTGGCAAGGAATTGAAAAGATAATTACACACCAATTGAACTATTTGTGAAAAGTATTTATTTTCTTATTCATTTATTGCATCCAAAGGCTGATGAAAGATGTTTCTCCTTTAGTTATCACCTACTGAAAGCTGCAGTACCAGGCTGAAACATCCACATAAGACAACGGCGTGATGGCCTCTCGTTTGCTCAAGTACTCAGTGCTTCTTCAGAAGTACCGGGCTCCGCTGCTAATTGCCAGCTGTGGAGGAGTCTTTGCAGCCAATATGTTCTACCACGCTTTCCCAGACCAGTCCTACCGTCAGCTCTATCAGGCCTGGTATAAAGGAGAGCCAGTGGTGCTGTCGGAAAAGCTGGAGGGTTTGTTTCAGCAGGTAGTTTCTGTTCTCTTGTCTCTTCATTAAAGATGGTATTTCAATCTTAAAGTAAATTATAGCTGTAGGAATTACGGTGTAGATAAAAAAGTGGAAACTTTGTTAGAATCATTACATTTGTATATATTTTTAAAATTTTTCTTTTTTGCATTATTTTGTTTTCCGCTTTCATTGTTTTGTAATGCTGTGAATGTTCAGATTTCAGTTAATTATCATATGTTAAAATAAAAGATTCAGGTTTCATTTTACATATTTGTTTTGTTTGCAGGTGCTTAAAGACTTTGGTGTCAGCTCAGCCAAGAGCTTCTCTGCCTTCGCCTCCTTTGGGTTCCACCCGGTTGGTGCTGGAGTTCCATGGCTGCCTGCCGGGGCCCAAATCGGCATCCCAGCTAATTTTAACAGCACTGCAGAGGATCCAAGCGGGATTACCAACCGCAACATCTTCATCAACGGCAAAACGGTGGACTGGAACAGCGAGACCGGCAGCGCTCTTAAGGAGGCACTGGTGTTCTCTTTAGAGGCGCAGAAGTTTGCCATCGCTCGTGAAGTGGCTCGCTTACAATCCGGGGGTCCTGTCATGACGGCCGCCGTCGCTCCTTTCTGCCTGGGTGGGGTTTGGGTGTACAGCGTGGTGCTAAAGCAGGTGTTTGGGCTGCATGGTGGCCCCTTGCTGATGCGCGGGGCGGTGAATGTTCTGGCACTGGGAATAGGGGCCGTTTCTTATTTCCTCACCTCGGACGCTGTCAACCAGTGGATCGACCACAGCTCAGACCGGCGCGCAGCCGAAGTGTCTCGAGAATATGCCAAAGGAGGAGTGGAGTTTTACAATAAAATCCTATCCAGAAATAAGACGCTGCGCTCACTGATGGGACAGAAGGGAGAGGAGATGTACGCCCCCAGTGGGAACCTGTTTCCTGCTCACGTCCTGCAGCTGAAGCACACCCCTTACACCACCAGGAGAGATGGCATCCTGGCTCTGCTGAAAGAGGACAAAGCATAAGAACTTTTACTAATAAGAAAACGTTCAATATTTAGCTGCAAAGTTGTTACCAGCAGGCAGATATTTCTAATAGAAATACGTCATCCTGTCTCTGCTGAATGTTTTATTTTTTTTGTGTCATTAAAATATAATTACAATTTACACAAAACTTTGGGTTGTCTCATATGTAGCGGCTCGTGTGAATGTTATCCAATAAAAGACATGGTGGGCTCTAAAATCAGCAAAAAGTTGCTGTTTTGATGCAAGGCGTGCTGCTAGCAGCGCTTAGCAAAAGTATCCTAACTTTTTCACATTTTGCTGCATTTGAATCATTCATTTTCAAGTATTGTGTGACTGACCATAAGAATGTTAAAAATAATTCTGAAGTTGAATGAAATTGGTAAATTCCAGTTCCAGAAACAGCCATTCCCACAGCATGATGCTTCCTCCGCCATGTCCTGCTGAGAGAATAATGAGCAGTGTTAGTTTTCTCTCATACATGATGTTTGGTGTATATACCAGAAAGTTAAATGTTGCTCTCACCTTAGCCACCTGCCTTCTCTTACATTGTTTACAAACTGAATTGGGGCATCATAGTTCAATTAAGCTCTGGCTGCACCTCCATAAAGCTCAGCTTATTAGTTTGTCAACAAGCTCTTCTACAAACTGTTGTGGGTTTCACCAGTTCCTTCAAAGTTATAATGGACTTCTCAGCTGTTTGCAGGTTAATACTCTACTAGCCCAGCCTGTCAGTTTAGATAGAAAGCCATTTCTCAGTGGAGATGCAGCTGTCCATACTCATCTATATTAAGATGATGGTTTGAAATGCTCTCTGAGATGCTCAAAGTTTTGACATTTTTTATTGGTGACCTGTTCCTTGTTCCTCGTGCTGCTTTAGGTTCAATAATCTGAGGTTTTCACAGAACAGCAAGACTCACCAGAGATAATTTTATACATAGATTTAAATAGGAATTGATCTTCAATACACGGGAATCAGAGCAGTGGGGCTAAAAACGGGCATAAATCACAACTCTGCAATCATTCAACGTCTTATAAGAAAAGAAAATCATGTTCTTTTTCATTACTAGTATGCACCACTTTATATTGGTTTATGAAATCAAATCTGAGTAAAATGTTCTGACTGCAGCATGACAAGATATGGATAACATGGAAGATAACAAGGCATCCTTTCATAGATAAACTATGATACCAAATAAACTGTATATTGTATTAAAACCATGGATTTCCTACCAGAATAAGAATATATACATAAACTCACTGTTTTCTAGCCATGAGAACAATGCATCATCACAACATTGATGGTAAACATTAATAATCCTTTTTTTTTTTAATGCTTGAGTTTCATGTTCTAAATGTCTCAAATTTGTGCAAATATTTTCAGGCTTTTTTATTATTTCACTTTTTCAGTGTAAGGCAGTAGCACTGATGTAGCGGCTGGTTTGAGAACTGACAGTAGTTTTAAATATCTATGCTATATAAATAAACTCAAATTGGTGGTTGGTTTTCAATATTTTATAAACTTGAGAAATTGGCTGGGATAAGAGTCAGAGAAGTAAACGTTTTGGATAAATGGCGCCCTCTGCTGGCTGAACAAAAACCAACCAACTGTATGTGATTATCTTTCTGTGTAGTTTAAATAGTCTAACCTAGTTTAAATATTACATATATGTTGCTGCTAAATTTCTTCAAATAAGTTTAATCTAAAAAATAAAACCTAAGGATTGTTTACAACCACTGAGGCACATCAGTATCTCCTGCAGGTAGTTAGCCCTTGACATATGCAAAATAACATGAGGTTGAATTAGTTGCTTGTGCTATTTTGACGACTGCTTCCAAAATATGAAAAAAATATGACAACCAAAATAAATGTTTTATTATTGCCTGTGCTAGCAGATGAAAATCCCAATTATTTTTAGCCTTTATCACTCTTTTTATAACTAATCAGTCTGACAGACATGAAACAGGAGGTCCATCAATGCAGAGAGATGTGACATCGAGAGCCAACCTTAGCTTTCAAAGGTTTTAATGAATGCTTCTTTCCCTTTTCATCAGCACAAAGCAGCTTTTTGTTGCTAAGTGTTGGCGAAGATTGTGAAAGAGCCTTATCTATGATTTCATCATCATTCCTGTCTGAGTATTTAGTGAAAGGCAAAGAAAAACATTTTTTTTTTACAGAGAAGAAAGAGTTTAAGATTGACCCAGAATCAAATATCTGTAATGCTACAATAGCTGGACTAGTTTGTCGTTCAACAATTGTGTGGAAACCTTTGATATCTATGTATTCCCTTCAGGTTAAAGAAGAAAAAAAAATGCAACACACAAAGGATCTTTGATTTTGCCTGATCAAACTAAACTCGTTAGTGATAGCAGTTTAATGTGCAGTTCAATGGGACTCAGGTCTCATCATCCCCAGTACTTGTATTTCCCCCAGGTCATCTGTCTGCATATTAACAAGGCTCAGATATGCTGTTTTAATTACATCTTCAATCCAAAACCCTGTAGACTGAACTAAATATAGAAGCATATAATTAGGCTGAAGATAGAAATTATTATATCTTTACCCAAGTACCCTTTGGAACCAAGACAATGAGGTGGAAATCTAGACTGTTTCTTTTTGTTTTCTTCCTCTTCTTTTTTGCTTTTAGGTCAAAACACATAAGAGCTTTTACATACATCCGTAAACCATAGATCAGTTCAATCATTAAGAGCCATCGACCTGCTACTGTTAGATGCACCCCTGCTCCATTATCCCCAGTTTGCTGAATAGGGAATGAACACACCATTCAACTCTGCAGAGGCCTGGCAATGAGCCTGGTTTGATCCAGGTTTGTTTGAGAAGGTATGAGTCCAAAGGTTGGGGAAAAAGTTCCTCTTTAGGGCTGGACTTAAAAGCTTGAAGAAAATCTTGGAGGAGGTGTACAGGGTATGCAGGAGTCTATTACTGCCTCCTGTGGATTGGGGCAGATGATGCTATCATCTTCCTCCTGCACCAAGCTCTGATTCATCGAGAGAAACCTGGAAGCACAGTGAGGATCATGTTCTTTGATTTCTCCAGTGCTTTCAATGCCATCCAGACACGACTCTTAAGGGATAAGCTGCAGCTATCATTAGTGGACCTGCACATGTCCAAGTGGAAAATGTACTACCCAACTGGTCTCCCGCAGTATGTTAGAGCAAGGGTCTTCAAAGATTTCCAGGCCAATGACCCCCAAACCGATGGTAAGATGGAGCGGGGACCCCCTGATTATATATATTGTATAAAATAGTGTTATATCAAACTGGTCCTATAGACTCTATTACATATGGAGTCATGTAACGAAAGTCTCGCCCTGGATTATTAAAGTATTTCTGATTCTGATTCCTGGTTGATGGGACAGGTGTTGTGAATGAAACGGTGCCCAGTTTGAAAGAGCTCCTGTGTGTCGCTGAATGTGTGCATTGATGACTGAAAGACATCTTCTGCCTCCATTTATCTGGTTACTACAGTGTGTTGAATTCATGTTAATGTGAATTTAAATACATTTCAATTAGTGGAAAAATTGCAGGGGGGGATATAAAAAAAAAGTCTAATCAACCAAGGCTTTTGTGACTCCCATGCAGCACCTTAGGGGATCCCCTAGGGGTCGTGGACCCCCTGTTGAAGACCTCCGTGTTAGGGCACAGGGCTGTGTCTCAAATAGGTTGGTTTGCAGTATGGGAGTCCCACAGGGAACAATATTGGCACCTTTTTTCTTCACCCTTTACACTGCAGGCTTCTCTATCAACTCCGAATGCTGCCGCCTGCAGAAATTCTCATCCTCATCACGGGTGGGGAAGACTCAGAGTACAGACGGTGATCCCAGAACTTAGTTGTCTGGTGCCAACAGAACCACATTCTGATTAATGCAGGGAAAACTCTTCCTGCTGAGGAGACTTTTATCAGCATCTTCTATGGAGCTGTCTGTTGGAGCAGTGGCTTATCTGTAGCTGAGAGAAAGCGGCTGGATAAGCTGGTCAGGAAGGTTTGCTCTGTGATTGGATGCCCTCTGGACTCAGTGCACAAGGTGGGAAACAAACGGATCCTAACTGAAATAACATCTCTGTATGATAACGTCTACCAGCACATCAATAAAGCTGTTGCTTCAGTGACAGACTGCTGCACCCTAAATGCACCAGGGAGCGTTATCACAGTTTCTTCCTCCCAGTAGCCGTAAGACTCTATAACCATCTCTGTTCCCAACAACTTCAATAAGTTGTTTAATTGATGCTGATTTTTGCACAGTTTCTGTCTTAATCAGTTAACCAACATGTTGCTGTCGTTTTTTTGCACATCTTTGTTGTCGCTGCTATTTTTCACATATCCATTACTGTAAAAATGTCTTCAGTTGTTATTGATTTTTTATTCTCCATATACAGAGTATGTATGTTGTAAAAGCACTGTACAGTACAAAACTCTATTTGTTTTATTTTATACACTTATGTAAGGTGCACATCATGTGACCACTTCTACTATAACCTTTGCTGCTGTAACGCAACAGTTTCCCCATTGTGAGACAATAAAGGGATTTTCTATTCTCTGAACCAAGCAAGATGCTGCATTCAATTCTGGACATTTTCTGTGCTGCAGTTTTGATACTGTTAAGGTGTCAAAGTCAAGGCCAGTTGAGGATATTTTAAAAGAATAAAAATAGCAAAAAAAAAGGCTGGGTTAAAGGTTCCATCACAAAATGAAAAATGCTGGTCAGAACAAAGGGACGAAAGGTTTCCATAAAGTTTTCATTCAGAAGAGCGGAATCAAAAATCCATGCCACACTTTTCAGATTTGTATTTGCAATAAGGTTAGAAAGAAACACAAAAAACATTTCTTCCACTTCACCATTATACCCTACCTAGAGTTGGTGTACAGGCTTAAATCAAAATAAAAATATAATATATATTGCACCTATAATAAAATAGGAAAGCGGCGACTAATTTAAATAACAATAAAAAGCTTCCACAAATACATAAACATATCAAATCTCCCTTTTTCCTGTTTATAGCTGTTTATAGTGTTGCTCATAATAATTGTTTTTGAGTGGAATGAAGAATTGGAAAAAAATAATAATGGAGCAGTGCAACAAAAAAAAGCAACGTTGAACTGTCGTGTTCACTTCATCATTTCTATGACTACAAAGTGGCCTTTTAGGCAACAGAGATCAACAACACTGGATCCATTGTCCTGTTTTCGCTGCTCGGCTTCATCAGCGTACTTTATTGTATGCCAGGCAGCCATCTGAACAATGGCTGCATTGTTTGCTGCAGTGGGACGTGTAGCATCCCTTTTCATGCCACTTGAGGTCAGTGCAACCCACATTACTATCCTGACAGGCTATGACTGGGCCTCATGGTTGCTTCTGAAAAGCCATCCAGAGCTTTTCATTTTCACAGTTTTAATTTTCTTTCACTTTTAAAAGTCTAAAATTGTGATTTTTTTTTCATTACAACAAAAACATGTGCTGTAGGCACTGAGCCTATTAAAATACAAATAATTTAAATAGAAACTTACAGCATTAATATCATTATTGAGAAAGATTCTGAGCTTCCTAAAGCAGCACAACCAGTCATTAAGCATACTGATCATATACTGAAATGCAACTTATTATTTTTCCCATCTTATTTAATGTAGACAATCCAAAAAACTTATAAGAAACAAAGTATAGTAAGTATTTATTTTTTTAGACAAACTTTATTGTTATTTTGAACACACAGGGTGCATACAAAACGAAATTTAATTTAGTACAGCTCTCATTTCCAATTCCATTTCTTAAAAAGCAGCAGTGATAAAATGTAAACATGGTGATCAAATGTAAATATAAGACTGAGATATAGTATAATTCATAGATGAGATGAGATATGAATTTTGCACAACAATATTCGTATGATTCTACACAAAGCATGACTATTGAGGCAGCATGGGTGACACTAGAGGGGGGTCAGGGTGGCCATGGCCACCCCTACCATCTGATCCTATAATTCAGAAGCAGTTAAAGTCTCAAACAGAGGGTGGCAGCACTAACAGCCTCAAGTGGAATGTTTTAAAATATGTAACATTTTAATTGTTCACACATGAACAATAAAACTGAAACAACAATTCCATGGTTCATTACTCACATCAGTATACTGACAGTAAAGATGATAAATACAGATTTCATCCTCTTCTCAGAACTCTTTTTTTTGTCTTTTACAGGAAAAAGAGAAAAATTATGTGTCTCTGCAAGTCTTGTAGAAGTCTTTAATGCAAGTAGAGACAAATTAAAGCTAAATCTATTTATTGTAGGTATAAGTATATGTAAATATTAATATTATGCAATACTGTTATTGATGAAAATATAAGGAATACCTTTTTCCGGAAGTGCAGGTAAGAATAATAGATAAGATAGATAAGATAAATAGATAAGATGTTCCCCCCGGAACTCATGCTTGTACAAGACAGCATAGATATGTAAATTTGCGCACAAATTAATTAGAAAGGGCTTCAGGAAAGTCTAACTTATATTTATTCGGAAAATATGGATGTTTCCTGTTGTAACAGTGTAGATCGACCCTGAGGGTCTGGTTCCTATCCACTCTGCTCCTGGATATATATATATATATATATATATATATATATATATATATATATATATATATATATATATATATATATATATATATATAAAATTATTCAGGTATACTTATTTTAAATAAGACTATTATCAATGCCAGTTGTGTCACCGCTGATCATGTTGAAAAAAAATTAATGTGTGAATCAATTAAATCCCCCATATTTCCATTAAGAAACAAGGTTTTTTTTGTGTAAGATAATACCAAAAATAATCATTTTTTCCCCACATTGACTGTAAATAAGTGGGACAGGCTCTGTACCAAGGTTTGAAAACACCGACCATTTTCTAGCCTAAAAATAATGACTAGATTTGATAGTATTGGTTTGTTTAAAAGATTTAAATAACTTTAATACTTTAAAAAAGGTTTATAGCAGGAGCATCTGCTTCTCAACACTGTAAAACCATAATGTCTTTAATCAGAAGGACCTTAGGAACTCCAACACTGACTGCTGTAGATGCATCCACCTATAATGGCCAATAACATCTTGAGAAACAAACTTAGATTAGATAATTTTCTTTAAAAATGATAAAATTGAATTGAACTGAACCATTGGCCAACACACCCCTGAAATAGTCAATTGCTTGCATTTTTTTCACCACATGATAAAAATTTGCTACCTCATGCTGTTCATAATTATATTAACAGATGTGCAATATTTGGTCAATATATAAATGATTGCAAGAAAGGTTTGCGTCAATTGAAAGAGCAAAAACATATATATATATATTTTTGCTGTTATTCTGGACACTAAATGTTTATCACTTTTTTATTTATTTACATAAATGCTTTTTTATTCTTAGGTAAAAATGTCCCACTATATATTAAGATAATTAAAAACCTACAAAAAGCACCCACAGCCCAATAGTTTAATGATGTTTTGGTTCAAAGGATAATACATACTGACTGTTCAAGCTGTGTTGGTTGTTACAGGAATGATGCTGTGTGTTGGTTCTTCTATATACTTCGACTATTTCCACAACACCAAGTTACCCGCTCTAAATTGAATGGTGATGCAATAAAGAATAGAAAACTAATTTGTGGCACAAAATATTTTTTGAATTTGTGCTGCCTCTAATCTACTGGTGCCATGGGCAGTGAACTAGATCTTTAACACGGCAGTGTTGATAACCAATAACCACAAATGTCTGCAACAGCAAGGAGACTAAATACCAAATTGTTAGACTTTATTGTAATATATTACTGTAGCATTTTTGCAGAAGTCTCGTTGTTTGTATTAAAGCACTTGGTAAATAACTGAATCTGTTTGTTTTGAGCATATCAAAAATACTTACACAGGTCAAAGCTGAGGTTGTTCTACACAGGATGTAGAGTCTTTGGTTTCAATTTAAAAGCCATGAAACTATTATATATAGCTTGTGTATAAAAAGAAAAAATAATAATTATAGTTTGTTTTTTTTCCATTAGGATTCCGTTTGATCTAGAAAATGTAAAAAGCCACACAAAAATGAATCATGTATTTTATTATTTTTTACGAAGACCACGATTGGTTTAGAAAAACAAATGAATTTTTTGCTTAAACATTCTGATCATTTACATAAATGTTATGGATATATTTTTTTGCAGACTGAATTTAATATGGGAAGTGTATTTTCATGTTTGATGTAATGTAAGCAAAAAGGGTGGCTGATAAAATAGTCAGTTTCTTGTAAAAGAAAAGGTAAAGTGGTGATAATAAGAGTCACAAATGAATTGCTTAAAACTAATATCTGCTGTATAAGCTCATCTAATGAAGGATTGTCATTAGTTACTTTAAACAGTTTCTCTGCAATTAATCTTTTTATTTTTTCTCCAAATTTTAATAATCTGTAGGAGCTATTTCTCAAGTTTTATTTAAATCTTAGAATTTTGGATTATTTAGTTTGATTTTTTATTTAGAATAGGATTTGTTTAGTGATTCACTTATTTAGTTAATTCATTTTAGCATGGGATGTAGGTGTTTCACAGTATGAATAGGTAGGTCTTAGGTAGCTCATTATGCACGTGGGTGGTCATGTTTTTTTTTTAACCAGTTTTCAGTAACAGTCTCAATCAGTCAGTCAATTAAAGAACAGGTAGAGGAATCAGAGTGAGAGCAAAAAAAGAATCCTGTGAAGCCTGTAAACTGTTTGTCAGAACTGAGAAATAAAGCAAGCATAGAACTAGATTTTGACCCTTTTGGATCTTTGTGTAAGCCAGAATCCACGGTGCATCAGGTGGCTATTTGCGTTGAATTCACCTTTTGTTCTGACCCGGTCTTACGTTTTTAGAATTTTAGTTTTGTATAAATAGTCACTACATCCATCCATCCATTATCTGACACGCTTGTCCCAATTGGGGTCGTGAGGGGTGCTGGTGCCTATCTCCCCTGAACAGGTCGCCATTCCTAGTCACTACATAATCTATGAAATTATTATTATTATTTTTTTTACATTTATTTTTTTTACAGTGTCCTGTCTGGCAATTTGGCAACAAGTGAAGCAGTATAGCCATCGCCATAGTGGTCCGCTTTATTTATGCATATAAATAGCTTTATTATAATTCATGCAGGGAGTATTACAGATTTTATGGACACTGCAATGTAGGTAGAACAGGAAAGGAAAAACAGAAAAAAAGGAGAAAGGATGAAAGAAAGAGAAGAAAAAAATGGAGATAATGATAAAACATCTTCGGTCAAATGTAAAAAGAACAGCACAACCAACAGACATGGTACAAGACATAAAATAAAGTAAAACCTTGGTACTATCGCTGAAGTATACGGAAGAGAATTAGGGCCACTTAAAAAGTATAACCGATGTTTAGATTTTATTTCAGTATAATATCAGAAAAAAAAAAAAACTTTTTTCTTAGAATTCTGACTTTAATCTTAGAATTCTGACTTTAATCTCAAAATTCAGACTTATTTTTTTTTTTTTTACAGAATTCTGACTTTAATCTGAGAATTCTGACTTTTTTCTCAGAATTCTGACTTTAATTTCAGAATTCTGACTTTAATCTCAAAATTCTGACTTAAATCTGAGAATTCTGAATATTTTTACCATATCAAACTGAAATAAAATGTATAAATCAGTTAACTTTTTAAAAATTTTTTCAGTGGCCCTAATCCTCTTCCGTAAAAGTAATAATCTATTAAATGAAATGTTTAATTTTTTGCGCTTGAAATCAAACACCGCGCCTCCCGCTGCCCCGCCACGCCCAGACGCGCTCTGCGGCTGCGCGAAGACGTCACTGCACAGCTCGTTGCTGCGCTGCTGCTGCAAGGCGAGAGAGCAGCTGCAGAAGGAGAGAGAGAGAGAGATCAGGGAGCACTGACAACAACGGACAGCCTCACGCTGGAGAAGTCCGAAACGCCACATTTTCTCCCTCTGTGATCCGACAGTTTTCAGCTCCAACCTTCTGACTGCATATTTATCTGCTCGTTTTTCTTTTCTCTCGCTGGCTTTGGGACTATTTCTCACCCCGACGGCCTGAAATGACAGGATAGGAGCCTCGTCTAGCCAATGCTTACTGCAGGGGCTTCTGTCTTGTGGATTATCCGTCGTCGCCGAGCCAATCGCACAGTCGAGCCCGGAGGAGGCCCCGCTCTGCTGGATGGATGTGTGTGAGGCGGCGCGGTGGTAACGATGCTGCTGCTCGGCTTTCATCGGCACTGGGTCAACTGATCTTGGATGTCCGGGCTATATCGCCCCCCCTACACGAACCATTTTCTCCCACAGCTACACTTTAATTCATTAAAAACTGGACGCCCCTGGAGCAGTTTATGACGGTAAGCACTTTATATGCACATATATCCCCTTTAACGGTCAGTTGACGTTAGCAAACTAGCTTAGCTCTGTCACTTTTATCCAGCTAAAATAGCTAAAATTGCTATCAGTGCTACAAGATATTCGGTTAACAATTTCCAGAAGGGCTTTTTTTTCTCGTTGTTTTCATTTTATTCTTAATAAAATAAACGACATTCAGTCTAATTGTGTTGCCTGCATGTTAGCTTTTTAACCCATTCAGTATTAAACATTAGCTAATGAAATGTGCGCAGTATTTGGTTGTAATAGAAATATGTTTGTGTTGACACGCTTTGCTATTTATTTGTTTTATCCTATAAAAGAGAAGCTCATTCATTGGACAGTGTACAATAAGCCCCTATAAAGAGGAGCCCAGTTAGCTTATTCACCATTACGACGTTTCAGTTTGTATTTTAACGTCTGTCAGAAAAGGCTTAACTTAGTTTTATTGGTGAAGAACAGCTGAAGAGAGGCTTGATTCCCTGGTGTTTTCTAGAAACGCCACTCTGCCTGCGTGGATAATCTGCTTTCAGCGTGGCTTTGCAGTAATAATCGTTATTTGTTGCTGAATGGATGGGAGGTTGGTTATTTTGTGGATGGGAAAGGTCTGTTGTGATGAGGCGTCCTTTTTTTTTTTTTTTTTCTACCATGACGTAATCCCCCACCATCCGTGCCACATCTTTTCGGGTCGCAGTCGTACGGTTCCTCCACCGCATATGGAGCTCAGTCCTGTTTGCCTCTGAATGAATGAAAGACTGTAAAATTTGCAGTTTACTTTGAATGAATCGTCTCATCCAGGCAGTTATGAATGAAATCTAGAGGATGAGGTTGGCTGCAGGGCCACAACTAGTTTTGTTGCCATGGCCACCAACTTTAATATTTCCCCCCAATGTGAAAATTACATGAAATTGATAATAAAAAAAAATGTCAGGGTTTATGAAGTATTGTCCTTTTGAAAGGTTGCTGGCAGCTATTACCTGCAGTAGATGCAGCAAATTTCTTCAGTTTATTTTTAGCTAGGGATGCACTCATCCAATACTTGGATCGGATATGGGCTCCATTATTGTATAATTAGCAGGATGGCATATCGGATGAATCCAGTCAATTCTAGTTTTATTGATATCATACACAGAAATACAGTTCCATCGATTCAGTCATTACTAGGATGATTTATATCTTGTGTTGTGTCAGTGTTTTTGTTAAGTATAATGCGTTTAATCACATGGTGAGTTATATCCCTTCTTTGGTTACCATGGCGGCGCTCCAAGGCAGCAGCCAAGAGCAGCTCTTCTCGAGAATTTCACCAAAAAAAAGCCGCCTAAAACGATACAAACTAGACATCATCATCGCCAAAGCCTGCTGGAGCTATAGTCACAAAATGTTTTAAATACAGACATTTTTGACCGTTTAAAAAGCTACGGAGTGCTACGGGCTGATGTCAACAAGGCAACAGCGGAAAATAACGGACAGAAGAAGAGATGCCCGAGACGGAGAAAGCGAGGTTGCAGAGGGGGACTAACAGCGAAGCTAAAGAGAGATCCCCTCAGACCACCGCTTCGATCGATCCTGCTCTCCAACCGCTCGTTGGAAAACAAAATGGATCATCTCTGACTCGAACTCTCTTCAAAAACGGAGATATGTAACTGCGGCGCTGTTATTCTGATGGGGTCTTTGCTGCATCCAGCAGTTCTGCGTAAATGGAGGCTCCTCTGAGACTGTTCCCAGGCAATCTTTGGCATCTAGAAGAGAAGCACAGCCTTCTGCAGGTGAAAACGACAAGAGCGCTAGATTCTTCCCTGCCAAATGCTGAAACTCCCCCAGCCGGCAACTCCCGGCCCCCTCTGGCTTCCACACCTTCTCCAGCATCGTCCATCACTGCTAAACCTGCCGATGGCACCACTGCTGCTTCAACAACGTCAGCCTCTACAACCCAAGGGGCTACCACCCTCATAGCATCGTCATCATCGTCCTCTTCCTCCTCTGAGCCAGGAGAAGCGAGTGCTTCAGCAGCTGGAGGCAGTAGTAGTAGCTCAACAACAACTGCTGCTTACCTTAACAATTGTCTAGAAAGCTGTTCTAAACAAAGTTTCTTTTTGTTTACACTTGTGTATACAAAATGACCAAAATAAATCTGTCTAAGTCTTCATGATTATCAGATTGGTATCAGATATCGGCTGATATACTCATTTCCTGTGTTTGGATTGGATTGGGCAAAATGGGTCAGTGCATCTCTATTTTTATTTAAAAAAAACAAACCACTGGACTTTGTTTCTAAGTTTGAAGGCATTTCGCCCCCCATCCAGGAAGGTTTCTCAATTCAAAATGTCTGGATTCGCATTGAGTTTGAGGCTTTATAGAGTGAACCAAAAACAAATCCTTGTTTTTGCTTAGAAAACATGCAAATTAAACCCGACGAGCGGGTCCGCAACTTTAGAATGGGGGTCACTTGGTCTCTATTTTCAGCCTCTTTTTAAGTTTCAGATCATCACACAAATTTCAATGCTAGACAAGGATAATGTGAGTTTAAACAAAGAGGCTTTTGTTGATCTTTTTTGCAGCAAATATGTGGAAAACATGTACCCCAATAAAACTTCTGAACTGGCTGTCTGTCTTGGCCCACATTTGATTAGCTGTTAGCATCACACACCTGATCGTGATGCTTTTCAAACTAAACTCAAAGGACAGCAAAGTTATAGTAAGGGTTTGAAAGACCATCCTTTACAGCATGTCAAATTGTGTGCAGTCAAAGAGAATTTTGAGACTTTAACTTTAACAAAACTTACCTTAGATCTACATGAAGTTGAATGTTTTAATAGCAAAGTTGCTCTTATTTATGTCCCCTTAAGCTCTCAAATGTTTTTTGTCATGGAGCATGCTAGATTTGGAAATAATAACCATTTGGAAATCTTAGGCGTCTTAAAGTCTCTAAGGAATGCACACAGAGAGTGCTAAACAGGCTAATCTGCTAACCTAAGATGCTGAAAACGGTTCACAATGTCTTTGCATACTTCGGTTTCTTTCCACGGTCCTGTTCTGGTAATTTGAGATTCTAAATCTCTCTTAATGTCAGTGGGAAAAGGTTATGGTATGTCGTCCTGGTGAGGATGTCCGGGGTTTATACCCTGCCTCTTTGGTGCTCCCTGTAACCTACAAAGAACTAACTAGTTATAAAATATGGATGAAGATAGTTTAATGACAGAGAACCAAAAGTAGATGGTTTGTTGTTGTTCATGTGGATGATTCTCATGGCCTGATATCTGTTGATCTGGGTATTTTGTTCAGGACATAATTTCACTGTAAACTGGGGCATCTTATTAGGGATCCTCTATGTTAGAGGATCCTTAACTTTTTAGCTTCTGACCAGCAGGATTGTACCAGAGTCAACTCATGACCCAAACTATTGGTTGAGTTTACAAACATTTCTATAAAATCAATTAGTATTAGTTGTTTCCATTTTTTGTACCTTTTAAGCTCTTTAACAGAAATGTTTATTCTTTAGTATAATTCATTTAGTTTATGTCCCCACGTTGGGGATCAGTGCTGCATTTCAAGTATCCAGATCTAGCCTGGAGGACTTGTAACTAACTTGATAGATTTCACTGATTCATGTTTAATATCCTACTATGTTATCTTTTATTCCAAGTCTGCTCTAAATTGGCTGTTTTTTGTTAAATATTATATAAATATGATATAAATTCTAATATTTGTTGTGTTGAGTAGAGAGAAGATGGAAATATCCATGTTTATGTTAAAAATATAGATCTTTGGAGATCTTGATTTTGAAATCCTGCCAAACAACAACAGCCCATGTTTGTTTTATTAAGTTGAAATGCACTCTATCCACTCTTAGTTTAACTGAAATGATAAATTCCTCTCTGATCAGGGCTCTAGTCTGGACGTGTTTTCCTCTGGCTCCAAGTGATGCGTTTTACAAGTGAAGCTGGGAATGGCAAAGCTTCCCATGGCAGGAGCCATGCTTTTCTTTATAGGCCAAATTCAGCCTGTTGTATTAAGTTTTAAAGCTAGAGGAGGCATACGTTTGCCTTAATTATTTATTTACCCATTTTAAAGGCATTTTGGTTGTTATCAACAGAGGTTAGGGTATCTCTCTATAATCTGGATTTTTCTGTTAAAGTGACTTGCTTTTAGGGCAGTGTTGAATATTTTGGTCTTAAAAACTTTTTGGTTCACTTCAAGGTGAGTTAGATATTTTTTAATACACAAAACAGTCTGCTTGTTAATGTTTTAACCTAAAAGATTTCTATACTTTAACTGCATTTTATTTTAAAATGCAAAAAAGTTTTAATGGTAAAGATATAATACTGATGGACCTGTTGTAATATACTTTTACCAGTCATTTAATTGGTATCTATTCTAACCAAAAAATTCAGCAGAACAATTACCCAAGTAAAATCTCTGTTCCTTCCAACAGTTTAAAATTGAGAAACAATCCCACAATTGTGATAAATATTATTTCACATGTTTCTCTGTACATTTAGTGACATAAAATGCCTTTCAATTTAAGGTTTTAGATTGCTGTTAGTGTCGATTTGTGACCCAGACACCTTCTTGGGATCTTTAAAGGCATCTTAATGCCCTCAATTTTTCTCAGCATTTGAATTATTTGTTTTACTGTTGGATTTAAACTAAATCTTCAATTAATTACATTTTTTTTCTGCCATCGTCATTCACAGCCTTTATACAATAAAGTTCAATAATATTGTGAAATCATTTAGGAAGTTATTTCTTCCTTTCTAAATTGGATTGACCACATCAATTCACAGAAACAAAGAATGCATCAGCTGATAGCAATGGGGATGACTTGTAACCACTTTTATACCTTTATGATCACTCTGGCTGACTACTGGGAGCTGTAAAGTCTTCTGTTTATCAACTAGAAACAGATTGTGTCAGTCATGCTGCGCAAGCTGTTAGCTGAAGAGTGCAGGTGGAGGCTGCTAGCAGGTAGAAAGGATCGATGCTGTTTGGGTATATATGTTAGATATCCGCTGAAGCCTTTGGAATATAAAGATTAAACCTATTTAAAAAAAAAAAAATCAAATAATTGTTTGACGAATCTGTGACCCCAGTTGTGCATATTTAGCTTCTTATAGTTGAGAACAAAGTGTACACTTGGGAGCAACCAATAGTCAAAGTGAAGGTTTACAATAGCTAAAAAGAAAACAAACAATTTTTCTTTAGAAATGCATGTTTTTTGCAGATTCAACACACTATAGGAAGGATATAGGGACTATAGGAAGCAGGATGGATGTGGGCTGTGCAAAGCAGAGAGCTCTGCAAGCATGGAAAACACAAGGTCCACAGAGCTGTGTGCCAGGGCCTCAGCAAGTTAGAGCGAGTCAGGACCACTGCTGCTCAGCGTCAGTTATTGCTATAAAGACACATTGGTCACATGCTAATGTAAGCTTTTATTGACTTAAAAATGCTGAATACAATCTTTAATCATTTTTGTTCAAGCTTTTTAAATATGCTAATGAAATGAGAAGCGCTGCTAAATCTAATCAGAAGGATTCGCAGATGGACAAATACAGAGTTATTAGAGCACAACAAATTCTTTCTTGAGTTTATGTAAACAGCTGTAATGCTGCTTTCTGTAATATCCAATAAAGAGAAGCCTTTTTCCTGTCTGTATTTTTCCAACCTGATGTTTTTTCTTTTGTCAGATTGGTACAACTATGACAGAAAATTGTTTACTGGGTTTGCTGGTGTGTTTCCCATGCATATGTCGTTTTTTCCCCCATACCCTGGTTTCTTGCAACGTCCAAAAAAAAAACAGTCAACAGTTAATTAGAAATCGAAATTGCCCTCAGCTGTGGGTGTAGGTACGATTGGTTGTGGTAGGTTGACTTGTTGAAAGATTTGCAACTAGTCCAGAGTGTTTATCCTGACTCTTACCCACTTCTCTCCTCTGCAACCATAAAAGGGGGCGTAAAAAAAATTGATGACCCTAATAAACTCTCTGGCACTCACTTTATGATTTAAAGTTATATTGGTAAGTTTTTAGCGACATTTTGAGCTGCCCTCTCCACTTTTAAAGAAATGCACATGCACAACCCTGTACCCGCTCTCTCCTCGATGTGGGTACGCAATGATAATGTGGCTGCTCGTATGGATCTCATGTCACCCATATTTATATATAAAAAGTTACCCCACAAATAAGACTACTGGTGCATTAAAAAAATCATAACATGCTTGTATATGTGTGTGTGGCAGTGGAAATTTGGACGTGTCTGCAGGATAAATAAAGATCTGTGGCCACCGTATAACTACTAATTATGCAAATTACAAAATAAATAAACTTACATTCCCTGGAAAGTTACATTCAAGAGGTAGATTACTTTTACTAGCAGTGACGTGAAATTAATTTCTCCAAATATCGTGCCAAACTTTACCTGTCGAGTAGAAACTTCGCAACCGAGGAATCAGTGGGAAGCCTGACCTGTGATTTCAGTGTACGCCATCGCATGAAAAAAAATCTCCCAAAAACACTCTGCTCTTGTTTCTCTCTGCTTAGACCTTTCTCTTCTTCTCATACATGTCGTAGACACTTTTTCTGTTACGACCCTCTACCATTTTCAAAGAACCGAGGTAAGAAAGGCAAGCCTCAATGATTGTATAGGGATATTAACAATTTATTGTCTTGCAATTAATTGTAGAAATATTGTAAATTAGTTTAAGATTTTCTTAATGTTTTAATGTTTCAGCTGTCCACTGGAAGGCGCTGCTGTTCATTCCTAGGCAGAGGCTTATTGGTTTTTGCAAGAGAAGTAATGCCAAGGAAGAGGCACATTAGAGCAGAAACGTATATTACTCAATTTTTTTAATGACGACAATATTGCAGAGTTCCCTTTATGCTGTCCTGTATTAGAATTGAAAAAACAAACTCTAAATTTTATCACTTGGATAGCACCTATTTAACCACCTGCTAATAGGCACTGCTAGCAGCAAAATGTCTCCTCCAACACTGAATGCTGGTCTAAGTTAAAAGCAGAGCTACATCACAATTACCATCTACTTAATTGAAGAGAAAATTAGATATAAAACTGGCAGCTTATTAATTGATATTAGATTGCTCAACTTGTAGCACAATAACTCAAAGCACATAAAGTAATAAGACCACACTAATCATGCCATTATATTCAGCATCTAAATAAAGGGCTATTTCACTGTTTTAACAAATCTGATCCATTCTTGTTCAGCAGTAGTTCAAAAGTTAGACAATACATGGTTTCAATTTATAAAACCCTTTCAGTATAAGGCGTCCAATGTGTCACAATCATAGTGATCACCTTTATTTGTCAGAGCGACAACACAAACAGAATTTGTCTTCTGCATGTAACCCATCCATCCAATCTGCTCACTGCTTAGGAAGCATTAGACATTTTATGGTTCAGAGACCCGTACTGATGTTCTGAGGCATTGTTGCTCTTCAGGAAACAAATGCCTTGCTCTTTGGCCAATACACCAACACTTTAGTATTAACTTAGCTGAGGTAATTTGGAGAGAGAAGAAACAAACAAATAAATAATATAGAAATCAGAAACTTTTCTTTTAAAAAAAATTTTGATTTGGTAAAGAAAGATGAGGTTCTGGCTTGACTTTTCTTAAGCATTTTAGAAATGAACATTCTAAATTGCTGTCCTACAGTTCAGTTTTTTAACTTACTGTGAGCATTAACATAACAGTGAATATGTCCATAGATCTGTGCAAAATGGAAACGTTCTAGTTAAAACTTCTACGTCTAATAAGAACTGCAGATTTGCCTTTAAAAAGCAAAAAAGATAGAAAGGATCATTGACTAATCTACTAATAGCAGATACCAAAACTCTGAGCCGCCACAGCCCCAGCTTATGGAGCCGATGGTTAATGTTTGCTTGTAATGGCTTTTAAAGGCAAGGCTTTCTTTTTTTAAAAGGGCGGATTTCACACTGCGGTGTGGGCTTTTTGCGTGTCCTTCAGAGATAGTGTTAAGTATTCAAGCAAGAGAGCTTCTTTGTTTTACAGTAACCTAAAAAGCCCAGCTAGTTTGGATACGGGCTTTAATATTTAGCTTTCTAAAAACATCTCCTTCCAATTGTTACCACATTACTCCTTGCTTCTATCGAAATATATGGATCTTTCCACTCCATCTTCAGCAAACAGCTTTTTTTGTGAGTTTAAAATATTTTAAGGCACACCCTTGCACTTTGCAGTAATACTTACAGATTATTATGGGTCTTAACTGACAGCTTTGGTAGGAGGAGTACAGGCTGGGTGCTGTGAGCAAGATACATTATCAGGCAGGAAAGATGTTAGCATTTCCGTCTCGCATTTAGCACAACACTTAGGATCATTGCTAGAAGTTTGCATAAGCCTTCCTTGTGTGCAGTTGTTTATTTTCTGTCAATCCTATGGTGTTATATTGATTGCTTAAGCAGCCAGCACACCAATTAATGGCTTAGTCATTAAATGAGGTAGATAAAACTTGAATTGCTTTTAGGCAGAAGATTTCAGCACCATTACTACACTCTGCCTAAGCTTCTGTGGTTGGTCTGTGTGACTGGCAGTATCTTAGTAAACCACCCAAAACAACCATTCATTCAGGCAAATATCTAACCAGATAGGTCTGAAAAAGGCAGCTAGTTAGCGGTTTTCTTACTGGGGCGGATATGGCACCAGGCTTGAGCAAAAATCATCTCCTAAACTCCAAACACAGCTGTGTTTATTCGCTGCAAGTTGCCACAGCTACACAACGCCAGGATGGAAGTGTCTTAGCAGATCTCGAATTTGGAAATGGAAAGCATGTAATACCATATTGACAGTGAAGTTTTTTTTTTTTCTTTTTTATGGGAGAAAAATAGGACATTTCAAAATGAGCTTTTATGAAGCTGCTGCTTTGTCTCAGTGGCATTGTGTGTTTGATGGTTGTAGCATTCACAGTTTTAACGTCATTTTCTGCCTATGAACACTAGGTTAAAAATAACAGCCGCCCTGGAGGTA
>NW_015151394.1:227668-230508 GCF_000732505.1 Cyprinodon variegatus | reverse complement strand
TGCATACATTCTGGTCATGGGAGATTGGTAAAGTCACCCACCCTAGCATTGAGAATCAGTGAATACATACTATATCTACCGGGTATATCACACTATATCACTGACTGCTGGTTGTATTTTTTGTTGTTAAATACACAGATCTTTAACTCTAAAGCCACTAAATCCTGCATCCCAGTATATGTGCTTCTAATGATGGTCAGCGCTGTTCAGATATTTTACAAATACCCTCCGTATTCAGGTTTAACTGCTGCATACACATACAGATGTTAATGATGTATTCTAGGTTTTATAAAAACCATTGAGGTTCATAACATGAGCTTAGGCAGAGAAGGAAGTGGAAACGAAAGAAGCGTAGAACCGTAGGGGTTTTAAATGTTGGATGTATGACAGTATGATTAGAAAAGCTGGATGGTTAGGGTTAATGTGATAAAATATTGTCGGAAAGAATGAAAGGATGGTGGTGAGACCAGCAGTCTTGTATGGTTTATAGAGCACTGTTTCTGGAATAAGAGCTGGAGGTCTGAAAGTTCTGATTAGAGGCAAAGAGGAAGTTTGTCAAAGGGACAGCCCATGTTAGATGTTTTAGAAATACAGCCAGAGGAACAAGATGCTCTAATGAGCAATTATGCCATTTCTAATTATTTGATGTTTATTTCATGAATCTATAAATTATAATGTAGCCGTTGTTGTTTCAACCCTCCTCCGAACAGCTCTTTGCAATATGCTTATTGCATACATTGACACTGAGATCATGAATTATTATTTCATATAATTCAAGATCAATTCAGTTTTCTGTGTTTTAATCTTTTATGATATTGTGCCGCCTTATTATTGAATGATGTGACCCCACTCTGGCTCTAAAATTTAAAACTCAACTGGATATTTTGAAGGACCAGTTACAGATTAGCTCTGGCCCCAGGTCCAGTTAAGCACTGAAACAGCTTTGCCTGTTGGACTTTCTGAGCTGATGACCAGTTTAGCAGAGGATCTGTTTTATGTTCCTCTACCCGTCTTTCTTTGTCCTGACTCTTTTTTTTCCCACTTAAAATCTAGGCTCTTGAAGTGAATATAGATAAGATGGATAGTTCCAAAGAAAACATGATCTTTATTTGTTTAGCCCTGCGTAGCTAAAGCAATCATGTGAATTTTCTTGTGGTATAGGCTGATGTTATCGCCACATTCTCACGGGACATTACATCGTGTTCCATTGAACTCAGAGGCTTTTAACCATTGAGGTTAAATTAAGTAAAAATCATTTTAAACTTATTTTATTTATACTAATACAGGTAATCTTATACCTGTAGTAGTTTCGCTAGCTACACTTTGAAGGCAAAGCAGTCCTAGAACTGTTCTAAATGAATGAAACAAAAATGCCATTTTTAATGTTTTTTTATGTGCTATAAAGAGACATTTTGTACACTTTTTTGTACCGAACAACACCTTTACAAAAGCCTCATTTGACCCATTACAACTATAAAACATAGTTTGATGAACAGACTGACACAGTAGTAGTTTAGTGCCAATGCTTCTACCGTTCCTATACCCATTAAAGTCCTGAACGGTCTGTTCTCTTTAAAAGAAAAATATTTCTCCTGTCAAAAGGTTGACTTTATAGTAATCGAAAAAATCTCTATTTTAAAAGAATTGCTAGAGGTTACAGGGGTTGAAAAGATGGGTCAGTTACTGTTTTTGTTTGTTAAAAAAAGAGAACGACTGAATTTTTTTTTTCCATTAGAAAAATATTTACAGTTAACATAGTCTGTGTGTGTTCAAGCTGAAGGTTTATTTTCTGTGCCATTGTTGGGACAGCCATGTTTATCAGAATGCACCCTCTTCTCCCCCACACTGGTTGCAGTGAGATAATGTTGGAGACAAAACAACTCTTATCTCGTCTCTTTTTTATTTTTTTATGGCAGTAGTGGCTCGTTTTTCTAACAGTAGGACAGGAAAAGGAGAATGAGAGATGGGGAGAGACATGCGGCACAGGACCTCAGGCCGGATTCGAACCCAGGTCGGCTGCGTCGATGACTAAAGCTTCAGTACATGGGTCATGCTTGCTAACCACTGCCCCACCTCCACACCCCGCCTCATCCTTAAAATTTGGTAGAAAAAGTGCAGTTAATGGTTGTAGGAAGAGAAGAAAGAAATGATAAAAGTTCTAAAAGTAGGAGGTGGTTTAAACTTTCGTAGTTAACATTTTAGGAAATGGAATGAATTAAAGTCTATTTGAACCTTTTGAACATTCACATAAATGTTTTAATTAATTTAGCTCCACATCTGAAGGCCTTGACTTGATAGATATCGACTCCATACAGCAGCTGTTGTAATTATCATGACTTTATTGACATTTTGTATGCACAGACTGTATACACACAGCTTACAACAGTGTTTCAGTGTAATGAAATTGCAGTTGGAGTAAGATAAATATTATCAATATAAAGTGCAGCAGTGATCAGAGTGTACCAATGTAGGAGAAAAAAACTGTTTAAAATAATTGTGCAAAGTGGCATTAATATGAAAAAGTTTAGTGCAGAGCAAAATAAATATGCTGCAAAATGCAGTAGAACATTGAGTTTTGTCCTGTTTAAAAGGATTATAAAAGTTCTGCAGTGTTGATAGTGCAAATTTTCTTCTTTTATTGCCCTTGTTACTGGTCACTAATGTTTAACTGAGCTAAACGTAGTTTCTGACTTCAGCCAGTTAAACCAACCACAGCGTTACAAAGACTATAACACTGTCTATGATTAAAATGTCCTCAATACATGGCTGGTAATGTATAGTAACTGTAATTACTATACATTATCATGGCTGGTAATGTATAGTATGTGTGGAAACAGAAC
>NW_015151394.1:181711-226742 GCF_000732505.1 Cyprinodon variegatus | reverse complement strand
ATGCTAGGCTACAATGAGAAGGAAGGAGAACTGCGTTTTTTTTTTTATCGAACTTTAATCAACCCGCTTTTTTTCTATTGCGCCACACGTCTATCGATCGATATATATCGTTATTGAATTATCGCCCAGCCCTACTTTCTGCTGGTATACTTTAATTTCAGTAAACGTCTTACCATTAGGCTTAACCAGTTCTACTTTCATCTCAATGTAATGAAATCAGTTTCTTTTTTTAAATGTTAATTAAGCCCCTCAAATTTCTTATATTTAGCAAAGGTAGCTTTCTGTTTGTTTTTTTTTTTGTTTTTTTGTTAACACGGATGCTCTTGGGTATATATACAGTCTCATAAACGCTTGATCTTTGTCACATGGTGCCATGTAGCCAAATTACATAATTTTGAAATCCCGGCCTGCCTGTGCAACTTGATTTTTCCTCACTACCCACCTTGGAAAATTTGCAACTACAGTTCCACATGGTACTGTATTTATCATGTGTAGTTTCTCATGGTAATACATGGTGGACGAGCGACAGCTCCTATTGGTGGGTAGACAGTGCCACATGTTATGATTCGGCTCATAAATATCACTGCAACTAATAGATTGTGACCAACTCTTAAAATAATAAATTACTGTTACTCCTGGATAAAACAAAGAGGCTTTGAACATGTTGCAAACAACTGTGGTTTCCACTTCCTCCTGTAGAGTGGTGTTATAAGTGCGTGGTCTGTTTCATCTAGAGTCGGCCAGAATATTGGGTAAAGCATCGAAAAGCCGCACACTATAAAATGCTACGAACGTCGTGTCTGCAATGTTCCACGTGGAACTTAGCTGCATTAGCATAAACCAGCCATTAGGCTGTTACAATGCCTACTGAGTCAGAAGTACAACTGTTATCTAAAATATATCAGGGAAGAAATTTTCTTTTATTCCAAGCTGGATAGATATAACTGTTTCCACAGGAAATGATCACGAGTGTGTGAGACTAAGTGTGTGCAGCAGTCCCTCTAAGAAGTGGTCCGTTCTGTAAAAAACAAATCTACAGTGATGTTTTTTTATTAAAGAAATGCATTCATGGAGATTGTGCATCAATGTTTGCCTGCTTGGTTAAAATATGGGAAGTGGGAATTGGATGCAACTCAAAATGGTTGGTAGCAAACCACACAAGAAAAAATATGCAATGCATTAAGTGACAAGGTTTTCATTTGCTGACATACCCCATAACTACAACAGTGCAACAATGATGAAGTTATGAGGTGGATTAGTTTATACATTTATATCACTCTTGGAAATAAGTGAGAATTTCAGGATAGTTTGACTTGGCTTTGGGCTGCAGCTCTGGCTTGTTTGAATTTTCTTCCTCCAACCTTGAGCGAAGCAAGAGATGTCTGCAGGCCTCATTTACTATTTCCAGGTATGCAAGTACAGCTGCTTGCTGGCTCTACACACCGTAATCATTCTTCAGGACATGTTTTGTCTTGTCCCCTTCTTCGTTATCAACCATCTTAACCCTCCCCCACTAAAATACACACACTTACACACACACTGCTTGCTTTAGTTCTGTGTGGACGTTACATTGACTTCCATTCATTTCTACGGCCACATTGTTTCGAAGCGAACTCTCTTTTTGTTGAGAGAGATGGGGTCAAATGTTCACAGCGTCCAAGATGGCCAAACAGGAACACCCACACAGAGACCCCCCCAGCACACGCACACAGTACACTGGGCATTTTCTGATCATTTTCCCAATTTCCCAGCATTTCCATGCCTGCTGTCCGCAGCCCAGTGCCTAGCAAAGAGTTTAAGGACCAATTGCCACATACTCTTCGTAACCTGCTGCCACATGGCTAAACTGAGCTGTATATATATGTGTGTGTGTGGGGGGGAACAGCTGCTTAGACCTTTGAATATCTTTGGAAGGCAAAGGACACAGTTGCTCAAGCATACTGGGTTAGAGCCCAGAATGAGCAGCTCTCCCTGTTTTGTTCTGTCCTTGTTATGAATATTGCATTGAATGTATAACCAGGCCCATGGTTATGCTTTTATTCCGTTATATAACAAAAAAGATGTCTTCGTTTCAGTGGCTTCTCTATATTTGACACTGTCCTACAGTCTTATTAGGTTACTTGGTGTTTTTGTTTTTCTTTTTTTTTCTGCAGCACTTTACAGAGGGTTTACTGGAACATCAACAGTTTATTTGGTAAAACTGAATTTTATCCCAGGCTTGTTTTGCTTGGAGATCTCAGGAGGAAAAGCAAAGTGATTGCTTTTCCAAGTCAAACATTAAAATAAAAGGACCTTATTATTGCTCTCCTTACCTCACGTTGCTTTCTGTAACTTTACTGGGGAATGCTCTTTTCTAATTGTTGTTATTTTTGAAATGTTTTTATCCTTCTTCGCATTATCTTTGATTTCAATCTCTTATTTTCATGAATCATACTACATGTGACTGGCACATCCAAGGCAGAGCTGTTTGTAAATTCCTCCTCTCCAACCTGTTGAGCCAACAAACATGTGCCAAGTATAGCTGCAGGCTATGAAAATATTATCACAGTTAGGTCCCTCTGAAATACTTTTCTTATTTATTTTTCTATTTATTTGTTTTCCTTTTCTTCTTTTTTTTTCCCCAGGAATACATTCTTTTAACTTGTAAATTTCCCATATATATATAGTTTCTGAATAAAAGTTTAACAGGTTTTCTCAAAAATAACAACAAACTTATCAAGATTAAGATAAAATCTATTTTTTGTATTTTTGTTTCTCTTTTGTTTCTGAATTTAAAAATGGATCAACTGGCTTTTTTTTCAGGCAGATACTTTAAGATCTGACTTGCAGGTTCTGATTAATCCTTCTTTTCTTTAATATTTTTTCTTTTATAAACACATTAAAACATCAAATGTTCTGCAAAGGTAACACTTTCATATTCAACTGATTAAAACCAATTTGCACAATTTAGTTTTGTTTTTGTGGTAGAACTGGATCCCTTATAAGACCGCCTATCATAGGAAGCCATGGGCATTATTTAATCGTTACATAATTGTTACATAAATGACCATGAAAATGCTCTGCAACATATTTAATTTTACATTAGGGATAAAACAAATGTAGAAAGGCCAGGCTGTATTTTGCACTGCTGTAGTAATCTTGATAATAAAAAAGAAAATTCAGCTCACATTTATAATTCAGTTCTAGTTTTCTTAGTTTCCTGCAGTATGCAGGCAAGGTGAATATTATGAGTTGGAAAGTTAAATGACTCAAATCTAATCTCACTGTTCTATTCAAGCTGAAGGCTGTCGGAGGATGTTTGTAATTTGCTGTAGCTCTTGTGTAAATCAGTCATAGAGACAAGGCCAGAGTGCAGCAATGTCCACAAAAAAGTAATTATTTGCATCAGTAATGTTTGAATAGTCAGGTTTTCATCGGGTAATATTGACTTCCTTCTTTTTGTGTTTAGTTATCTGATTTTGATTTTCTTTCTGAGTATTGTAATTCATTTCCTTTTGTGTGTGTGTGTTTTGTAAAGTAAGTTTTAATTCAACATATCAATGTAACAAACACTGATCACAGGACAAAGAAACTGCAGTTGTTTAAATATAGGTGTTAGTTCTGATACAATCAAGAGCTTTAGGGGTTCTTAACATTTGTATATCAAAACATGCTATTTTATCTTAACTTTACTATATATATATATATATATATATATATATATATATATATATATATATATATATATATATATATATAGAACAAACTAAATCAGCGTTGTTTATGAGGCCTGGTAGGTTAATTTGTGTATCAGATTTCAGCAACAAGATAAACACATAAAGAAAACGGAGTTAGTGGTTTAAATAGAACAGCTGTATATTTACTAACTTTACTTACGTACTACTTACTAGCCATGAGGGATGTATAAAGGCCTGTGGTGTGCAAAAAGAGAAAGCTACATTCACACCTTTGTATTTCTTTTATTTCAACACAACCTCCTTTTTTTCTTGTGGACTTTTATGAACCTTTTAAAAAAAGTATATATACAGTATGTATGTATATAAATGCAGACGTACCGTACAGTAACAGGGCCAGTCTTGTTCTTGCTTTACTTATGACATAGCACTTTTCTTTCTAAATGTTTGTTCTGCAGCATTAAAAAGCATTTGAGCTGACTAAGGTTAGGCGTTGTGTAAACTTTTTCCAACCAATATGTGGCAGTCCAACAAATGGCGATGGACGCTATAATCATGACTTTGTGGGCAAAGACGAGCACCCCTTCAGAGCACGTCTTCTGCCCCGCTGTTAATATTGTTAACCACCTGCGCACACTGCTAAAAACCAGTAAAGTAAACAAGTTTTCTTGTCTTCTTATGAGACATTATATTTTTTAGTTTGTTAAGTATTTGTTTATCAGAACATCTAAAATCTAATGGACTGAAACTGGGGTGGAGATTTGATTTACTTTTTTATGAAAGACTGTTACTGTTATAAAAAAAGACAGTGCTGTATGATTTTACAAATATTGACTCCCTGAAATCTGAAAGTTAAAATGTCAACAACAAAAAAAGTTTTTGGACATGTCTTCTTTTTTCTCTCTCGGGTGAAATGTCTTTCATAATCTGAGCTTCCCGATGTTTTGTTGTTCTAGGGATGTGGCCTTTGGTATAAGCCTTATGAGGTTTCTGTCATACTCCATCACATTTCTTATTTTATTGGTGTATTATGAGTTTCTGTTTTGATTTGTGAAAATTAAATAAATGTAAAAATAAATATAAATATAAAAGCACACAGTTTCACTGGAGGAGAGAATTTTCCTTTTTAATTTTTGTTGTTGTTTAATTTTGTATTTGCTGTGTTAAAATCAAACCTGTAACAGCCGGAGCAGCCTGTAAACGCACTTAAAGATAAAAACTGTCACACTCTGGTAGTGGTTTGAAGGTAAAAAAAAAACAACAAAAAGTTTCTCAAGTTAAAGTAGATTAATGGCTGCTGCATGGTGGCATTTGGGGGGAAAAGCTGCAGCTGGAAAGAGTTTGTGTGTACCATTTAAAAACAGCACTTTTTGTTTGCTTTTTGGACCTGGGCTGCATCTTAACCCATAGGTCCAAAATGAGAAACGAACAAGATAAAAAGAAAAAAATATCGTTTTAAGAATAAAAAAAAAAAGATGGTTGAAGAGCCAGGCCTATCATCAATGGGCGATAAATTCATCTGCTCACCCAACCTTAGAGCTTGCATAAAGTTTCCGCTTGTGCAGAAATGAACACCAGCAAAACGTGCACTCATCCCCTTGGGAGAAATTGGTATATCTGGGATGAGGACAGGGACAACCTTAGAACAAGTGTGTGTGTTTGTGAGAGAGGCAGGCTCGCCGCTTTTCTGGGGCAGGCCATCAGGCTACAAGGCAGCAGGGAGAGATAATAACAGAAGCTGTTACATTCTTGTGGTTTCTCTGATTTCAGCATGAGGGAGGGGGTGGCTCTGGCTGACTCATTGCTACCCTGCCTGCTTTCTCTCTCTGCCAGCATGAAATGTATTACCATGAGGACAATAAATTACATCCTTTGGTGCTTTATTCTCAGGCAAGTTGATTACAGAAGAGCCAAAAGTTGTATAAGTGTATGTTTAGTGCAAACTGGTGACCTGTTGGAAGTCTAAACAGCCGTTTTCAAGGCTGTTTGTCGTGTGATACGACTGCAGTCCAGTTAGCATAGCGGAGTCCTCACAAAGGTCTTATATTTCTTTACAATTGTACAGTAAAGCTCAGACATTTTCATCTGCTTTTCAAATTTCTGTTTTTTAAAAACATTGTTTTAAGTTTAACAAGTTTGCTGTCGAATGGACCTATGGAAGCAGTCTGCTGGATCCTGACCTGCTCTAATCTTCTTTCGTCAAATCAGTTTATTTCAGAAGAGGCTATATTGAGCAAAACCGTGTGTGTGTGTGTGGGGGGGACCTGGTTCGAGTGTGTGTGTCAGACCAAGGCTGCAGATGAAAGTCTATTTTCATCAGCTAAAGATACGTGCAATTATTTTAAGCAGCACTAGTTTGAGCTGCTCTGTTCTCGCACGTTATATTCTCCCCTTCCTTCCCCCCTCTGGATAATAGGGGATGCATTGACATTAATTGATTTATTTTGAATAGTTACAAATGGGAGGAATCAACTTTTTTTCTTTAAATATGAGCAGGTTTTGGTGCTCTGTAAGTCTAATGGGCATAATGCAACTGAAGTATATATTTAAAAATGAACCCTTTAAGCCTAATGTGAATCTGAGCAACCAGATACAATTTAGGATGAATTAATATTGTTTTCCAGTGAACAATAATCTAAAGTGGACCATTTTTTGTACTCTCCAAAATGGGAAACAATACAAACACTAGTCTGCCAAGGGTTAACCTTTCTGACACTTATCTAGACAGGTCTGTTGTGAAAAGAAGGTTTCGAATGAAGGACCTGTGATGCTGTGGGCCTCTTTGTCTTCCAAGACTGGGAAGCTGCAATACCAATTTATTTTATCTGAAAATCCACTGGTATGTGCCAGGAAAATCTAAACTGCCTCGTTATCACATCTTTGGGTAGGATAATCATCCAGAACAGTTGGCCTACCAGGAAAGTTAGAGAAATTAATCTAAAATGATGTTACTATGGCAGTGCTCCAAGGCAGCGGCCAAGAGCAGCATCAATCCTGCCCTCCAACGTCCGCTCGTTGGAAAACAAAATAGATAATCTCCAACTCAAACTCTCTTCAAAAAAGGGGATATGTAACTGCTGCACCATCATTCTGACGTTGTCTTGGCTGCATCCAGCAGTACCGGATTTTGCTGTTGGCCTGGGGGGGCTGATGTTGTACCGCGCCGATAGAAACAAGAGCTCTGCGTGAATGGAAACTCCTTTGAGACTATTTCCTGGCAATCTTTGGCATCTAGAGGGGAAGCACGGCCCTCTGCAGGTGAAAATGGGGAGAGCATTCTAGATGCTTCCCTGCCAAATGCTGAAACATCCCAAGCCGGCTCCTCCCCGCCCCCACCAGCTTCCACACCTTCTTCAGCATCGCCTGTCGCTGCTAAACCTGCCGATGGCACCACTGCTGCTTCAACCACGTCCGCCTATTTAACCCAGGGAGTTACCACCCTCACAGCATCGTCATCATCGTCCTCTTCCTCCTCTGAGCCAGGAGAAGCGAGTGCTTCAGCAGCTGGAGGCAGTAGTAGCAGCTCAACAACAACTGCTGCTTACCTTATCAAGGCTGCACTTTAAAAAATGTTATTGTCTAGAGAGCTGTTCTAAAGAAAGTTTCTTCTTGCTTACACGTGTGTGTACAAAATGACAACATAAATCCAAGTCTAAGTCTAAAATATAATCCAAGGTGACTGAAGATTTGCTATGAGAACAGGACAGAGGTCTGTCTCCTAACAGAAGCCTAAATGAATGATTCTTTAATTGTGTTCAGTATGAGATGGCGTTACTATGACTGAGAAAAAGTATACATTTGAGGCTTGTTTGCACTGAGAGTACCACTAAGCTTGAAGGGAAACTGTACAGCCCAGCTTCGCCTTCGTTATTCTAAGATAACAGAGAAAGTGTCCTGAAGAAGCCTTGACGCCTGTTGCTTCCAGATTGATCTCATCTGTTCTAGTTTAACAGAAAAGCATGCACCACATCCTTTTCTCTAAGCCAATATAACTTTTTAGGAGATCTTTTTTTTCCTACCTTTATCCCTCACAGTGTGAGTGGGGGGTATAACAGCCATAAATTGCTGTCTTAGTTCTTTTCACCTGAGGCTAACCTTATTTTCTACAGTACACCAACAACACACGGGCCCTGAGGTGAATGTCATGGGCCCACGCTTTCCTGTTTTGGCCCTGTTTACCAACCGCAATGTGTTCCACCCACCTTCATCTCCTCTTCCTCACCTCGTCGCAGACACAGCAGCAAACAGATATCCCCTTACACCTTTTCTACAAACGTTTTTAGTTGTAGTAGCTGCACTATATGCTCAAACAGGCTTTTGAATGATCCACTTGCCTGTTGAGTCACTTTCCTCTTGAAGGGCACGTGTCCCTGTAGAAGCAAAAGCAACATTGATGAAGTGAATTTAATCTGACTTTAAAGGTTTTATACCCCAACAAGATTCATTTTTATATGTTTAGAGCAGCAATCACAGATGACAGATGTTAAAGCCTGTGCTAGCAGAAAAGTTTTCTGCTGGACCATATTTTTGCTGTAATTTTTTTTATTAATGCTTGTTTTGGAGCTTCGAGTAGAGATTATGAAGAAGGTAAATGTCTACATGCGCAACAGAGATTGTGTTTCAAATCAAGCATATCTTTATATGGTTTCTTATCTGTGTGATTGACTGTATTTAATCCATTTTGGTTTTCTGTTACTGACGATATATAGAGATTGTGGCACACTGAAAACCTCAAATTAACAGAATAGGGCTATGCTAATAAGCCGAATATTGATCTGGCTAAAATGAGGACAAGTTTCCAGGAAAAAGGCACGTTACCCCATCAGAAAACCTTGTTTCTGTAAACACCTGGTACTGACTGTTTAAAATGTCAGTGTCTGACTAATTCTTTCAGTCAGGTTTGTCTAATGTGACGGACTGATGATTAAGAGCTTGGTGGAAAAAAGGGGGGAGATGGATGTGATTTGGTCCTCATAGTGAGAGCCCAGAGGCGTCTTTAGCTTCAGATAATTAACATTTGTTAAAATTTACATGCTGTCTCATACATGCTTTTTTTTCAGAAATTCTGAAGTGTCATAAGTTTCATTCCTATGGAGGCAGCCCCTCCCACACCTGTTTCTGTGCGCTGTTCAGTTAAGTGAAGAACAAGTGTAGGTTTCACTACGTGACAAGTTAGAGATTTGGCTGTTTGGAAACATTTATTTTTCTTTTTCTTTTAAAGAAGTAACAAACTTAAAAGCTGCAGTTTTTACACTTAAAGTGTGCAACTCGTTACTCTCATTACGCTGAAACTGTTGTCTAAAACTGCATGTTCTAAATGGGCTATGTTATACATTTTTTTTTTTTGCATGTAGTTTAGATGTATGCAGACAATCCAAAGATCCATTTTATATCATACTTCACTTTTTTCATATCTGCATGAGATGCTCTTTACGATGATAATTGAGTCCAGACATATTTTTTTCTGGTGTAGCTGAAGTACATAAATAAATTCTGTTTAACACTTTTTCTAAGGGAACATTTTAAAAATTAAGGCTGGCAAGCTACAAGCAGCATGCAATTCGACAGATAGCTTGACTAATTCACCTGCTTACATTAGTTTGTTCCTCTTATTAATCAGTAGATATGATAGAAATGCACAGAGCAGTTGTTTTGAAAACTAGCAAAAATTAATGCCACACAGCCGGAGATTAGCTACAACTTCAACTCTATTTAGTTGAATAAAAATATGTTTAATAATAATTGACTCTTTTATGATACATTTAAAGGAATCAATACTGTACTGTACGCATACTGTCTTACAACCTGGCCAGAAAAATAAGCTTTTATTTTGCTTTACAGGGAAAATCATTCGAATAGGTTTTATAACATTGTTAACTAAAACATGCGGACTTAGGAAGTTGTAAAATTTTTATGGACGTTCTTCCTGTTTTTTGATGTTTTAAATGGGCTTGCCCTGCCACTATTAGAGGACTTAAATCAAAGTAAATACAATAACGGGCTGAATGCCAAAGCACACACCGTTGGATACTGTTGAACATTGAGGCTAAGGACCAGATTCAATCAGACGGCTGTATCTGTCACAGACACTCCTGAGTAAACCATCGGACTTTGACCATTTCACAACCTTTATGAAAAACTGAAGCTATGATTAAAAGCAAATAAGTTATGTACCCATACGTTAATATATTTTTTTTAAACTCTCCTTTTATTTTAGGTTATCTATTGGACTGAATATTTTGATTTTAACTTTTTTTAGATGAGTCTTTTTTTGTTTCGGATACGAACTCAATAGTGTTTATGGACAGCTTTCATTCAAAATTAAGAAACTATTGTTGTTAATAAATCTTAAACAAATGTTTCATCAAATAAATATTTGCATTAAACAAAACTAGCTTATTTTGTCATTTATTCAATATTCATTTTCAAATTATTTCAAGATTTACTTTAACATAAATTTATTTTCTAATGGACATTTATTTTGTTACACCTTGATTTAGTAAGGCTAATTTGCTTAAGCCCAAAACTGTTAATTTTTTTAAGACCATTTTTACATTATTTTTTTTATTTCAGGTCCCTATTTTCAAATAAAGTTGCAGAGTTTTTGTTAGCGATGTGTAAAAAGGAAAAAAAAAAAATCTATTTGGCGATATATTGCGATTTACAGCCGCCTGATATGATACTGATCTTTCAGCTTCTGATATTGAATAAAAAAAAAACAAGTTTTATCCCTAAAACGATGGGAGAAAATGTGCTACTTCTGCACCTCCGCTCCAGTAGATGGTGCTATGGAGCTCTTTTGCTGTGCGGTGCTTTGCCATTTCTGTAGTAGATGCAGTCACAGTGGCAGATGCTTGCTGTGTCGAACGTCCGCCCTAACCTCCAGATCCCCCAATCACTATATAGAGTGGGGACTATATAGTGGATTTTATAGTGAACTCAGGTTACCATCTAGTGAACTCCACCTCCACTGTGCTGTCCCGGCGCCAGCAAATCCCATAATGCTTTGCAAGAAAATCCCTCCACGCAAAGCATTCTGGTATATATCTGCTTGTCTATTGACCATGGATGATCACTACTTTTCAGGGTGTAGTGGGAAATTTTGAGTCCCCTACTTTTTTATCCACTAAATGTTCGGACACTCATCTAAAATTGCCTAACCACTATTTAGTGCCCTATATAGTGATTAAGGCGGACATTCAGACACAGCCGCTGATTGATATTAATTCAGCATCATGTCTTGCAGCATTCTTAATATTCCTTTTCTCTATTGAGTAAATGTGTTTTGGTTTAATTTTTTTTGAGTGTTCTGATATTTTTACTAAATGCTTTCATATCTTGAAAGTTCTTTACCTATCTAATCTAGGAAAAAAAAAATGCAATTAAGTTTCTCTTTTACCAACCACTTTAGATTTGTGTTTAGTGGATAAAATAAGTGATAAATGCGCAAAACAAGATGCATGGACAGATTTTTTAATATACGCACAAGGTACTGAGTTTGAGTTACAAAACATTTTGGTTTGGTATTAAAGTGGTAATCACTGTTCCAGCACACACTCTCAGGTGTCTTAAAAAAGTGTTGAACATAAACAAATTAGCTTTACGGAATCAAGATTTAACAAAAAAGTCCATTAGAGAATAAATTAATGATAATTTAAATATTTAAATAAATTAACAAATGAATAAATATTATATTATTATTATAATACATGACAAAATAAGCTAAAACATATGTTTTAAATATATATTTTGTTTTAAAAAATTTAACCTCCAGTTAAATAAAGGCAGCTATGTGCTAAAATATTATTTTGCTTGCATATTGAACCATAATTTGTATTGTATGCAGATTATTTTATATATTTTTTTTGCTGTGACAAAGTATATAAAATCTTCTCCCCTCAACAAAAAAAGTTATTTTAGTTGTATGGATATGCAGTTTGAGCTCCTCTATGTAATACCTCTTCAAACAGCTTTTGCTGTGTAGGTGCCTTAGGCTCATAGTTCACTTCATATTTCCTGTCTTCTGTACATTTGCCTGACACAAAGACAACACAAGAAAAATGTTCTCTGCCCAGATTTAAAGATGGCAAACTAGGTTCTTGTTTCAACAATGGCAGTCACAACACCAGAGGTTTGAGCTTTGTATCGTTGATTAAATCAGTATTAAAAACTTTTCACATAAACATATAGATAACTGCTTGTCTAAAACACATTCAAATCAAATTCTCAACTTATTAAACTCTTTTACTAACAAGTCAGGTTGAGTTGGAAAAAAATATATAACTGCAGGTTTTGTTTAATATCTCAGCCCGAGGTTTGTAAAATGTGTGTTTTTTTGGCCGACCCGATCTGGCAGTAGAACCGCCTATCAGCAGGAGAGTGTGTGTTTTTGCTGCAGAACACCTGGCCTCCCTGCTGGCGGGGCAGGAATGTGCAAGGTTGGGGTGGATGCAGGTAGAAATCTGCAGCGTGTTCAGAACTCAACCCCCGGTAACATTTAAAGGTGCAGGCGTCAGCGAGAAAGGAAAAAAAATCAGCGGAATGTGCTGCTTTAATCAGACCAGCCGTTTCTGTTTCTCTTTGTGTGTGCTGGGAGGTGTGTTGGTATAGGTGTGTTTGTGTGTCTGTGTGTGCTTAGCATACTGTACAATGAAGGGCCCCTTGTTTTAGAAATTGAAGGAGTACTGTCCCACCCTGCTCACATTTCTAATCTGGGGGATCTGTGTAGGTTTTTCTCTTGTTTATATTTCTACTGAACAAAATGTGCCAACCAAGTCTAAATCATGTTTTAAATTATTTTCTATTTGTATAAGAAATATCCAATAATATATAAAGGGTATTTATACAGAGCAGTTCTCCCCCCAAGAGATTCAAATACATTGCTGTCAAGAAAAAGTCGTATATGTATTCTAGAATTTTTTTTTTGTTTGCAATTGTCACGTTTTTTTTTTTTTTTTTTAAACAAGTGTAATTGTGAAAGTTGTGCTAAATGATCTAGAATACTTACAGATGCAATTTGCCGTGTTTGTTAGAAGCAGGAAACCTCAGAAAGAGGGCTTTCCCCTGCTGTTAACCTGCATCCCGTTGTAACCTTTGTGCTATATGTAAATTATAAACAAGCGGAGATACACACCATGAGGAGAAAGTTCTGCTGCTTTGCATTTGTTTTGTTCTCTTTGCAGATCAGCAAAATAAATAAGAAAGAAAATTAAATGAGTGTAAATGAACATTTCAATGCTTGAAATGCAAGTGTGTAACTCTAAACTTTTGGGGCCATAGGCTTTTTTATATTGAAAACATTTAAAAATAATGAGAATTTGATCATTTCTACAAACATTGCACAAGCTCCAACAACTTGAATTAAAAGTTTTCGATGCACTTTTAGATCCAGTTTCCTCATTCAATCGCCCTGAGATCACAAACCCTCAGTGATGTACAATACAATTTCCTTGAAATAAAGTTTCAGCTTTCCAATAATTATTAGCCCAATGTTTAGCCTCTGTTTTTTAATCCTTTAGCTAAAGCTATAGTGGATGGAGAGCTTGAAAGGGATCCCAATGATCTAATTGTGAAAAGCGTCAGTCAGCCTTGGAGCATTAGTAAGCCATGAGAAGATAAAGACACCCATAGGGAACACATGGAACAACAGAGACGTCACTAAATGATTTTGACAGTAATTTTAATAAGGCTGGGCAATTAATTGAATATACAATATAATCACAGTTTCACAAAAAGAAAATGTCACATTTCAGAGTCACTTATATTGGTCGGATTACATTTTAGAAGTGTAAAACATCGACTTTCTAACTCCAGCCACTTTAGGTGGCAGTAATACGCTTAAAGTGGATGTGCAGCCTGCAGAAGGGAAGATAGTTTTATCCACATGCAGATCCATGCATAAGAGAAGAGGTAAGCATTTTTCCACTCAACAATAACCGTACAGTCCTGCATCAGCTGGCCTCCCAGGTCAAGAAAACAATGAAATATGGAATGAAATATCTCCATGCTTGTGGTTAGTGCAAAGGAAAATCAAAATAAGATCAGATTATTAGTAAAATGATGTGAAGGTCTCTGCTCTTTATGGACCAAGAGGAAGCAATATGTTTTTTTAAATATTGGAAATATCCTAATATAATATTTGCGAGGCTATCATTACTCTGCAACTGTTAATTACTCTACTACTTTACTGAAAAAAATCTGTGTGATGGTACTTTTAAAACAAGAACAACATTTTTTTGGGCTCAGCTTCATGGGCTTTCATATGCTAGTAAGGTGAAGAATGAAAGGGGAGATGGGATCAAAGAATAGCCGCTCATTAGATCAGAACATGGTTAAGATGAACAATAACACTGGCAGGGATACAACTATGATCTGGATACACATAATAAACCTCTTGTGACGGTCAGAAGCCTGAACCTGTGAGATGCATCTTAAGGAGGCTAAATCAGGGCCGGGTTCCAGAGTTAGCTGAACAGAGCTACTACAAGTCTCAATCATCTGCATCGTCGATTCAACAGGAATCCTCTTTGACAGGTGTTAGGTTTCATGAATGGCTGTGTGTGTTTGCGTGCACAGCTAAATGCCTGCTCCTTGGCAAAGATAGCTGCTATTTGCATAATCGGCCCACAAACCATACAGACAGTTAAGTCTTTATATTTCTACGGAGGGATGAGGTGTTTTTTTTTAAATTGTGTTCATTGACAGCCCTGCAAGTGTAAAGTGCTATCAATATGACCAATATTGTTATTAGATAACAAAAGATGCAGAATATATCACATTATGAAAAAAACTCTTGAGTCTAAATGAAATAAGTAGATTATGTGGTTTTCATATATACTATTGAGTGGCTCTTTATGTTGATTCTTTGGCTTTTTGCTCTGCCACTATTATTTTTTTTCATTTCACAGTGCTTGATAATAATGCAATTTTGTGTTGTCAATAATAAATGACTTATTTTCAATGTGGCTGCCTCAGCAAGGGAGCTGTTAACTGTGTTTTTTGCGACCATTCCTCGCATTCTAGCTGCTTTCAAGACTGTAAGGACTTTTATTATATTCTCCTTTTATTGCCATATTTGAACCACCTATAGGTGCGGGTGGACTAGAGATTTACTGATACATTGGCCGGCTGATATTAGCATTTTTTCATGAACCAGTATTTGCCAGTTCACTGGAGCATTCAGCAGCCATGCCCTGAGATCATGTGGAGCACATACATTTTTGCTTTCTCCATTTGCTTTCCATTGTTAATGTTTTCTTTGATTGGAAGGTTTCCTTTTGCTTAAATTGAGACTCGTGTAACATTTGTTAATTTTTATGATGTGAATGAAGGAAAGGGGAACAAAATTCGCCCTAAAGAATCTGCCAAAAAAATCTGCATTACATGTCGGAGATCAGTTAGCTTGATGTTAAAATAATAGGCATTAACATCGGACTTAAAAAAAAAAAAAAAGGTACAGTCGATCTCTACCACAGACTGTATTTTCTTGTGGTATTGGCAAATATTTTTGCTTTAGCTTTTCTAAAGCTAACTGGGATGTGTTTTTGAAGTAAGATGCACCAACTACCTCGCTTTGGTACAGTTTTTAACTATGAAATTCAAGATTTAATTAGCGAAGTTGGTTTTTAACTTAGCATTTTGTGGATGACCTATTCTTGATTTCTTTTTCTGCCCTGGAAAAGGAATAGTTAAATTAAATCATCAGTGCGTTTCAAAAAACAAACTGAAGCAGTGTCCTCATGGAACTGACAACGCTATTGGCACCGAATTATTATTATTTTTTTATCTTGTAACAATAAAAGGTGTTTTATTACTTAACACTTTCTCCGTGTCTGTGTGGCACAATAACGCTCCAGCAGGGGTAAAAAACCTTGCAGGAAGTGTTGTAGGGAAACGAAGATCATTATCCAGAATTATCAGCAAAACTGGTTAGAGTATAATTCAAACCTCAACCAGAAGAAACTTAATGCATTTAGGGAACAACTTTTCCGATCGAGCTGCAATATGAATTCTTTTTCACAGTAGATGAGCAAAATATGTTGGTATTAAATGCACAACAATCCATATAACTTCTGATCCACAACTCTGAAGTCTGAGATGGTTGATGTCTGGTTAGTGCGAGCAGGGCTGTTAAAATGGTGGCCCAAACCTGCCAGTTTGTAGCCTGTCCACTTGGGGTAGCTTCAAACTCTCACACTCCATGAGAGCATTTACAATGCGTTTGTGTTTTTTTTATTTATTATTATTTTTTACCACTTTATCATGTTTAGGGTACCCCCAGTCTGAACAAGAAGTTTAACGGATACACAACAAGCAAGGTACTGGCAGCTCTGTGTCGACCAACATGTCAAAGGGTTTTAACTGGCATTGTGGGTTCAATTACAGACTGGCTGTGTGTCAGGCTCTGGGTTTAAGGGCAAAAACACCCTGGGACAATCTTTGTGTGGTTTTATTCAAAACCTGATGACTCCTTTGGTCCCATGATGTGGTGTTGAGTTTTAATTGTTGTTTATGACTAGAAGAAGCTCGGAGAGCAGCCTGTCTTTGTATGCTGATGACTTTGTCTTTGTGAAAGGAAGCAAAAATAAAGCTAAAAAGGATTGTATTTAAACTTATAAATATTACTGTTCAGTATACTGATGAGCATTTTCATTTGGCCTATTAAAATATTTAAGCCTAAAACTATGTCACTCAAAGATGATAACAGGGAGATAGATGGTTATGACATTTTCTATCATTGACCGAATCATTCCTGCAGTGCAGACTGGCTACCGTCTGTAATTGACCACCTGTTTGCTTCTGGCCCAGTTTTTGCTCTGTGGAACACTGCAGAACAGCTCTATACACTAACTCCTGTGGGTTTTCTAAATGTCTTACTTCAGATGTTCCACAGAAACTGAGGAAAGGAAAGAGCATTTGCATGCATGTCTCTGAGTTACTTTGAAAAAATTGGAGCAATAATAGAACCGTACAGGGCGCCCCCAGGCTACATTTCTACCAAGACTGTTGTGTTGCACGGCATTTTACGATGTTTGTTGTGCAGACAGAAATACAGACTATTGGTCAACCCATGGTTTGGTTACTGATGTGTTTGAATGCTTGCTATTTAAGTTGAATAACACAAGTTTACATCCGTGTTATATGCCAAGATAAGATTGTTTAACGATGGGACTGTTTGAAGAGTGTGTCCTGCTTTGAGCTGACAGGAAGGCTGCGAGGCCATCTGCATTAGCCATAAGTTTAGAATAGCTCACCGGTGAGGAAAGCTTTAGGGTCAAGGGCCCTTATAGTGCAAACACACACATTTAGGTAGACACAGATGCAGTGCTGCATGTTTGTGTGCTCTGCTGACTGCAGGAAGTAATAATGGCAGCATGCTTCCGGAGTTCCGGAGGCTTCTCTCAGGGGAGCGTGGCCGTCCTGTCCAGCTTAGCAGAGCAAAGCTGAAAAGAACACAGCAGTGCAGAAATTTATGGAACATTGTCTGTATATTGAAGTACAATTGAGAATGCTACAATAGCACGAATCAGGGATAAAGGCAATTGAGGAAAACAACAAAATAGTTGCAGTAAGCATTTGTTTGAACAAAGGGGGAAAAGCTCTCTATTGTTGAGTTGTTACCATATGTTATTTTCCTCTAGGTTTATAAATTTCAAAGAATTTAGGAAAGTATAAAAGCCATTGCCTAATAAGAAAAGGATCAAAATATATTTTTTTGCAGATTTTGCCCGGGGCGGTCTATATTTACAAACACCCAACTGAACAAGATGATAAATATGGATCTTTCGAAGTGTTTTCAATGTTTTGATGTCATTTATTTCAGTTTTCGGTGTAAATTGCTTGATAAAGCCTGATACTGAAACTATTCAACTTTATGAACAGACTGAAGCTTTTTCCACTACCACAGCATGCAGTGTCTGACTCCTTTTTATACACTAGAGTATGACACAATGCTCATGGCATCAGCGCAGTTTGCATTGCATCAAATAACAAACACAGACTGGTTATCTTTTAAAAGTCATTTGTATTTGCTGTAGGGATGCAAATTATTGATTTTTAAATTAATCTAAAGTTGATTACTTAACTCGCATTCAACTGATACATTTTTTTTGTATCATATCATGAAAGGCTTAATATTTTGGTTTTTACAGTATGGTTAATTAAAAAAGTCCATTCTTATATTTTCCAATTTTTTGTTCCAGCTGAATTGAATTGGGACTGAATAAAGAAAAACACGTGTTCTTACACATTATTAAACTATACAATATATAAAAGAGGAACCTATCAGATTGCAGAATTGAAAAATTATTAATAAAACACATGAAACACTAATGATTTCCAATCTACAGAGAAGTAAAACTATTATTGAAATAAGGGTATGTAACTCTGACATATTGTCTGCTTATTTACCACTTTGTTTCAATTAATCAGATGCTAACCATGATATTTTTCTCTACTTTTAATGCAATCCAGCATCAGAGCTGGGAGAGATTATGTCTTCTTAGCGGTGCTTTTAAATGGCCTGTGTTTATTCCTCAGAGGAATGCTAAAACTCCATGAAGTGCATTCAATCACAAATTCTTCTCTGTCTCACATACTTTTTATTGTCTTCTCTATTGCTACAAATGTTTAGTGTAATTCCCGTCAGTCTTCTATCATCATATCCTCACCTTTCAAGCACAGCTGTGAAGTTGAGCTGCTCCACCATGCAGCACAGCTCAATGGGTGCTATTTAGGTGATAACTTAAGGACTTCATTTTGTATTATTAATAAAAAACACCTCAAAGTTTATTATGCATCCTTGTCACCATTATACAGTCTAACTAATCCCAAACTGGACGCTTGATCTATTCATGCTTCTGGTATGGCCAAGCCTCAGCTCCAGCATCACGTGTCCTGCAAAAATCCACTAAACTCTGGCAGAAGAATAAAAATCAGTTCAGGCATTATCAGTTAATTGGATGTAACAGATCTTAGTCTAATAAACCATTAATTATAACTCAGTTATTTGTTTACATGCCCAATTTGAGTAGCCTGACGTAGTCCTACTCAATTCTAGTCAGAATATGAGTCTGATACTGCTCCATAGAGCTGTGATTATGGGGCGTGTTTCGAATGAACCCGGGGAAAAAAATGCCTCTGCACTCAATTGGATAGACCTACAACCAATAAGAGCAACGGAGTGCGTGACGTATGTTAAGCGATGCATAGTTGTTGTCAACAAAAATCAAAGCGTGCAGTTGCACGCCTAGAATAAGAACATGAGCCTTGATCGCGTTTCTCTGTTCCTCTTTTAAAATTAATTTGCTGTCGATATCTTCTAGAACAGACCTAATAGCAGAATCTACTCACCTAAACTCTCCAGCGGCAGCCATTATTGTTGTCACCCAAGCGCGCTTTGGTCACGTGGTTGATTACGTTACTGTTGTCCATCATCGTATAAAGCCCGCCCTGACAATTTGATTGGATCGTCAGAGGGTGTGCGGTCATACTCGCGCTACTATGGAGCAATGCCAGACCGAACTTCCCCACCTCAAACCTTGTGGGCGGGACTAAGTTCGGAATGGCACCCAGGCTACAATTTGAGGACTTTATGAACATTAATCTATCCACCCCCCTGTGTCCTTCTATCTTTCCATATACTTCTTTTTGTTTATGATTGGTCCCTTTGAGGCTGGGCCTCAAAATTTATAATATACCTTGTTACTTCTTACTGGTTCTATATTTAAAGTCTGACCCATGGGGAAAATTTGGAATTAAATATAAAGCTGGAAGAAAAGCACAGAACTTTGTCCAGACAAACCCTGTGACACGTTTTATGTAAGTTCGAAAATTGTAACCACTTTTCTTCTCTTCCAGTGTCATGATTTTTTTGATGCAGTTGGTTTTTTTTTGGGTGATTTTCTACATTTAGATAAAACTCAGTGAAGAACTTGGACCCATTAAGGAATAAAACCCACATCCCCCTCTAGTTCCAAACACAGCCCCGTGAACAGCCACTGCTGTTAGTTTGTCCCATTTATTTTGCACCACTTCAGTTGCACAATGATGCAACTTGGCAGAAAAGGCCTGTAGCAACTTCAGATATAAATGGCTCATCCTGAGCTAAGGAAAACACAGTGCTTATGATATTCATGCACTCCAACAGTAATGCTAAGACGCACAGATATATCCATGTTTTAAAGACATACTAGACCTGTTTAAGAATTTTGCTGCCTCTAACCTTTTATTTTTTAAGATGCTAACACTACGGATTAAACCTAATACAATTATAATTCCCCTTTTGGTTCCTGTGTAATAAGAAAACAGTAATATACATTTTATTTACAGATTAAAAATAAAAAGTCCAATGCTTGGTCTAGCTCCTCCATTAAATATCACAAATAAGAGATGAGGTGGTCAGCACTTATGGTTTTGGTTGCTAAATATTTACTAGTTTGTGTATTTTTTGAGGTGGGATCTATGCTACTCTCCAAACCCAGACATTAGTTTACTGTCAGCTTCATTGTGCTCAGATGCTGTCGGTGCTTCGGAAACATTTACGGCAGGGGTTTAAGATGAGAAAGGCTGATTACTGTTAGACAACAGGAAACAGTCAGACCACTAAAAGAGCACAAATAAAAGTAACATCATAAAACCATGCAGAGACAGTCAGCTTTACCACAGGAGCTAATAAAAAAAAATGGGTAATTAGTCTGATTTTGGTTCACACTGTGGAACTCTGATCAGATAAAATCACAAAGTGTTGGATTTTTCCGACTCTACCATCCATGAGTCTCTCAGCTCTTCGTCATGGTGAGTGTTTCTCTGTTCTTCCTTCTGCATGGCTTCATCTCTGCTGAGCCGACCACCCCGCTAACGGCGGCGCTGCCCAGGCCCGCCTTTTCTTGGTACACATGCACCTGTTTGTGGGCTTGTGTCTTTACTTCTGCATTTGCGAGTGCCAGATTGTATATTTGTGATCATTCTTTTGGCGGGCAGGAGAGCGACATTAAAACCTGATCATCTTGCCAGACACAAACTCATAACGTGATGTGAGCCAATATTATATACCCATTCCAAATGGAGGTGGCAAGCTCTATCGTCTGCTGTTATGAATCAGATAAATAGTGATGAATCTCATCCTTTCATCTATTTATCACTTGATGACATCATAGAAATATTATGTCTATCACACCGATCTGTAGAAAGCATTTGCTGTTTTCCGCAGTAGGATTAACTATGTGAGATTTTCCTCTGAAAGCTGGTGAGGTGTTCTGCTACTACCAGAAGTGGCGTTTTCAAAATTCCTATTAGTCATGTTTGTGTAATTATAATTAAATAATCTAAACTAAAATCTAGACAAAAAAATAAAGTTAGCCCTGCATTTCATTCTTAGAATAAAAAAATCCCTTAAGTCATTCCACAGCACCAATATTCTATTGTTTACATTGGTTATAATATAGTAGTTTCGGGTGAGTTAACATTTCCAGTATAAAAAAGTATAAAAAAAGGAGAAATTATCTCCATATTATGATGCCGCCACTGTCTTTCTTATACGGTGGCCATTTTGTTATGCTCGATGCTGCTTTTTTTGCTAATGGTATTCCACTTGGGTTTTAAGTAATCCATAAAACATTTTCCTGCAAGGTTCAGAGATTTTTGTCAATATTCTCTGATATTCTCCTTCAGTTCAACTGTCACCCTATTGGCAGCCATTCTCGGGGCAATAATTGGGCAAATACCAGGGGTTTTGAAATGATATTTGGACAGCTGAGTCTAAAACTGAATTAGTGTCACCTGAGTGGTCACCTGATACTTAACATGTTCTCAACTAAATACAATATTCCCAGGAAAAAAGGCTCAAATCAGCTCCAGTTGGTCCTTGTTCTATAATGCAGTGTAGTAGAGAAAATGCAGCTGAATAAGGCAAGAAAATCTTCAGTCTCTGTGTTTGTTTTACTCTCTCTGAGAGACCAAGGCTAGCAATCCTTTGACATGGCCTCAACTTCAAAACAGTGATATTAAGCTTGTCATTCACCTGCCTTGCTTTTCAAAAAAGTAAGGCAATATTGACAAAATAACAGAAAGTCTACAAGGAAATACACTCTGTACAAATGTTTTGTGTTTATGTAATCAGGCAATTGATGGGAGGTTGGTTACACATTTAAAGTGATCCCTTTAATTTCATTGTTTATTAAAAAAGAAATATGTTCAGCCCACCCTTTTAGCAACGATTCCCCTCTAGAGTCATTATGCTTCCTGTCCAGAGGACAGAAATGGTCATCACGTGATAAACAGGTATGGCCGAGTAATTAGTGATCATATTTACTCTTGGGACTGATTGACAATAAATATCAGAATAAGGCTCAGCATTGTGGGTAAATATATACGGACTGGGATTAAGTCCTTGTGGTCAGTTTGCTCTTAGTTGAGATGAGTCATACAGTCAGATGTGGAGAGATTAATGCCACAATGGAGGAAATGAAGTAACTTTGATTTGCCAATCCTGCGGTAATGAAAAAATGAGACACTATTGCCATCATTACAATCATAGCTGTTTCAGTTTTAACAGTGTTTCTAGAATTAGTACTACTTTGAGTTTCAATAACTTAACTGGTTTACATTGGATTGTTTTTGATGGCTTTACTAAGTTTGACTGCATTTACTTAAATGTCCATTGTTTTTAATGTTTAATCCTGGTAATTCAAAAACAAAAAATAGCTTTAAGGTATTTTATCTTTTTTTTTTATGACAATATATACATCAGCCACTTTATTAGATTCACCTGCCAACACTAATTGCATACTAGCCACTAATCTGCATGTACATATGAAATTCAAACTGATTTCAGATGGGCTCAGAAAGAAGAGATAAACATGGCAGGGTTATTACTGGTCATACACCTGACTTTGGTGGATTGAGACATGATGTCCCAGGTGCTCTAAATCAGATTCAGGTCCGAGGAACGATGGGCCAGTCCATAGCTTCAACACCTTCATCTTGCAGGAACTGCTGACACACTCAGCCGCATGAGGTCTAGCATTGTCCTGCATTTGGAGGAACCCAGGGCCAACCAAACAAATCCCATCCCACACCATTACTGACCCACTGCCAAACCGGTCATTCTGGAGGATGTTGCAGGCAGCAAATCGCTCTTCATGGTGTGATCAGACTCTGTCACATTTGTCATATGTGCTCTATGTGAACCTGCTTTCCTCTGTGAAGAGCACAGGGCAACAGTGATGAATTTGCCAATCCAAGTGTTCTCTGGAAGATGCCAAGCCTATGTTTGGCTGTAATCACAACCCTCATCTGTGAATATTTGGCCCTCATGCCATCCTCATGGAGTTTCACATATTTTGCCAACATGCAAATTTGTGGCCTGTTGGTGGTCATTTTTCAGGGCTCTGGCAGTGCTCCTCCTGCTCCTCCATGTGTCAAATGTAAAATGTGGAGGTAGTAGTCCTGCTTGGTTGTTGCCCTCCTATGGCCTCCTCGACGTCCTGTGGTGTACTAGCCTGTCTCGTGGTAGTGCCTCCAGCCTCTGGACACTACGCTGACAGACACAGTAAACCTTCTTGCCACAGCTCATAGTGATGTGTCATTCTAGATGAGCTGCACTACTTGTGTGGGTTGTAGAGTCTGTCTTATGCTACCATGAAAGCATGAACAACATTCAAAAGTGACCAAAATATCACCACCCCTGTATTGAGTGTATCTAATCATCATCTCCACCTGTTGTCTATTCCATTTACACAATAGCATGTGAAATTGATTGTCAATAAGTGTTGCTTCCTAAGTGGACCGTTTGATTTCACAAAAGTTTGATTTAATTAAAGTTATAATTAGTGTTGCACCGATACCGATACCAGTATCGGACGGGGCCCTGATACTGCCCTAAAATGGTTTTATCGGTATCGGCGAGTACCAACAAATAGGGCGCCGATACCATTTTGAGAGTCAAAAGTTTATTCAACTATTGTCACCCATTCCAGGTAGGCAATAAAAAGTTCTATTGGATTCACTTTGTATTAGATTTTGTCCTGCTTCACAAAGGTAGGCAGCAGCTTGACAAAGCCATGATGGCAATTATTTTACATTATTATGGTAACGGTATCGGTCGATACTGCACAGCCAGGTATCTGGTATCGGTATCGGGGCCAAAAAATGGCATCGGCGCAACGCTAGTTATAATGCATTGTTTACATTTTCCCTTTTATATCAGTTTATTTTAGAAACTGCTGGCTGCTTGGATTTTATGCATGAGAATATCCTTAAATAAATGTAACCATCCAGCGAAACAGGTGTGTGAAAATATAATCAAGAAAGAGATGCTAGGCAGTTTAGACCAGCTAAAGCTGTCATCCTCACAGATGTAGAACACTTCTGAACTTGAGACAGCAAGGGGAGCCACTCCTGGTGTCGCTCTAAAGGCTTCACAAGCAAAAATGAATCTTTAATTCAGATAAACTGACTACATTCCATCATCTACAATATAAGGTGTTGATTGGAGCATTTTAGCTGATGTTTCTCTCCTGTGAGGTGTCAAAGCTAACAGAAACCGACTACATGAAGCAACTATGGTGAGAAAAAGCAGAGAAAATGTAAAATTAGGGGTTGAACAAATACTGCAGAAAGGGAGGATAGAGGTGAAATGAAGCAGTATGATGGAAAGTGGTCCCTATTACTAGCTTCAACATTTGCTCTGTACTAATAGGTTAAGCTGATGGTGGTGCTGGCTTAATGATGTATGGCTGTCTGCTTAAAGCACAGCCTACCTGACCAGGTCCTTCTGGGCTCAGCAGCCAGCACACCTCAGTCCAGTGGAGCCTCTCAGGGAGGGGACATTTTCCTTTGGCCTCTATAGATTTAACTGATGAACTAAAACAAAGAGTTTTCCTGTAAGTTGGTATTTCACATTAGAATCGTACTATAAAGGGCATCAGGGAAAGCTTTAACCAGTAAAAGGAAGGAGGGCATTTCCAAAAGCAAAGGATTAAAATTATGTCTTCTGTTCGGTTTGCTTCCCTTATTTTTTGTTTGAGGATTTAAATTTTTGATTTTATTTCCTCTAATGTAAAAATGGCTAACATTTGAAATCATTTTTGCATAATATTTATTTTCCTTTATTGAAACCTTGTAAGTATTGGAGCTTGGCCTCCTTTAGACATTCTTTTCTGATGAAACACCTTCACTGATTCCTCACTGTACCTGTACAGGCCTGCACAGGCTGGCTTCCTACACCGAGGCATTTGGAGAAGACTAACACAACCGACATAAACCCACCGACATAAACCACTCTTCAGCATTTTATTTTTTTGCAACATAATGAAGAAGATTATTAAAGTCTGTGCAGTTTTTTTGCTCCCCGAATATCTTGGATCTGACCAAAGTTTTATCTCTCAGCAGTTTCTATTTTTCTGCTTCTCTAGTTCATTGCCTTAATTTTTCCTTGTGTTTGGTTGTTGCAGAGCCTGGTAGGAGCGTGATGAGCGCGCGCTTCCGCTTGCCTGCTGGCAGATCCTACAATGTCCGGGCGACGGAGCTGGAGCGAGACAGGCAGCACACACAGGTTGTGTGCAACGTGCTGCTGCTGGACAACACTGTGCAGGCGTTCAAAGTCAACGTAAGTAACCTAGCATCTGAAATGGATAAAAAGGACGTGTTACTATTTCAGATATTCACACCATCCAGACTCCAACAATTAGTTTTGCTTCACTGTCCTCTTTAAACAATTACTTTCCCTTTTGCCCTTTGCAGCTTTTTCTATTTAGCCTTTTTCCTCTACTCAACTCTATAAGCAGGCTTGGATTTTCCTTAGAAACTTAATGTTGTTGTTTTGCCTGTGTGTGCTGGTGGCTGGTTCCTTCCCCTTTAAGACACTGCAGCATGTGTTTAATCACAGGACTCCACCCATCCAGTCAGAACCGTAAACAGAGAGAATGGTGGATGAGCCCAGTGAAGAAGCGTCTAACACAGCTATAAACACAATTACATCAGTTAACCCTGTGGAGCCAAGCGAGAGCAGAGATGAAGCTGAGCGTGCAGAGAAGAAGTCAAGAGCGCGTTGTCAGACCTAATTCAAACTTTAAGCAAGTGTTTATGAGTTTAAACGATGCAGATTGTCTTCACTGCATGGTCAGTTCGGTGGCACAAAATGGCTCCATAGGCGTTGAGCAAAAGAACACGAAATGTAAAATGTAAAGTTTGTCCAACCTCATCACCTACGGCGCAGCCGCCCTGTTGAGTTCGGAGATGTACAAAAGGCTCCATTACCTTTGCGCAAAAACATTTGCAAGAGCGGAAATATTTTTCTCTTGTTCAATGAGACATTGTTGAATGTTTAAACTTGAATGGTTACTTCATTTCATTGAAAGTAATGCGTATTGTGATTTGATCAAAAATAAATCAGAAATAGATGAGTTGCATTTTTTGCACATGCCTTTATTTTCAGATAGAGGAGACGGAGCATTTATCATTATCAAGGTAAAAGTGCACAATTTATTGTGATATTGATTTGAGGTCATGTCGCCCAGCCCTAATACAGTACTCTATGAAAAGCCTACTTCAGTAGGAATAACCTTTGGTGTCTGTCCCTTTAAAGCCTGTGACTTTCTGCTGTCTGACTTTCTATTAACAGTCGAATCCTGCAGATCAAAACAAAAACATGGTCTGTAGTTTTTTTTAATAAAAATCTTAGTATATATTTTTTCCTCTGCAATAGCAACTGAAATCTGGGATTTGATTAACTGTGAGCCATAATCATAATAGTAAATGGTTCAAATAGCAGAATTAGTTTTCCTTTTACACCGATTTATGTTATTACCACATTAGGGATGGGACGATTTATGAAAACCGTCCGAACCGTCCGGTTTGACTGTCTCAGTTCGATTCGCGTGTGTTTCGTTCGGTTCATGCGCTGCTCCTTTTTCTCATAGGCGAAGCATTTACACTCCAGAGCAGAAGGTGGCGGTACTGCGACCAAAGCCAACCACCAGTAGTAAACAAGAAGAAGCGAAGCAGCGTAGCCGGGTGTAGCAGGGAAAAAAATCAGTTGTTGTGGAGAATTGTGTCGGAATGGCGAGTGGGAAAGAACAGGAGTTTGAAGACGCGCCAGCAGCACTTTATAGGTCTGCTGTATGGGACCGCTTTGCATTTAGAGTGACCTACAATGACGGCGGAAAGAAAGTTGTGGATAAAAGTGCAACAGTGTGCAAGCATTGTGCAACCCGTTTTGTTTATGCTAACAGCAACATGACCAACATGTCATGCTAACCCCGAAATCCCACATACTCCGTCAGCAAACCCCGCTCTGCCCCGCTGCGCTCCAGACCGCCTGCTCAAAGCAAAGCCTACAGCCCCCACTGTGGCTCCCATCCGCTCCCCTCTGAGTCCCTTGGAGAACGTAGAGAGCATGCGCGAGATGATTAAATTCAAAGCAGCAAAACATACGGAAATGATCCAGGGTTTCTGCGGATCATTTAAAATAATTACAATCCATTATTTTTTGGGTTTTTTTTTTATTAATTTCATAAATTTTTATGGGATTTCGGTGTAACAATCAACATATACCGAATCGAACCGAACCGAAAACCGTGACCAGAAACCGTGAATCGAACCGAACTGTGGATTTTGTGAACCGTTCCACCCCTATACCACATGTATCATGCTTGATTATATCTGGCTGATAATAAAAATCTGTTTGAAATGCTTTTTGGATATTTACTGGGTATCTTAGCTACTCATTTATCTTAGCTTTACCAAACATGCACACACTCAATGTCAAACCCTTTTTTTTCCCTCCCAAAGTTCTCCTTCCTCTTCCTCAGAAAGTTCTCCTTTAAACCTGACTTAAACTAGTTTAAAAGTTGGTGGGGAAATGGTGCCATCTAAAACCCAACCCACGTCATCTTCTCCATCCATATTTAAGTTTAGGTTAGGGCTGCAACTAACAAATATTTTGCTAGTCAATGAATCTGTCAATTATTTTTCAATAGTTCAGTTGCTAATCAGTTAGCAAGAGGATCCTTAAAGAAGAACTTTTTCAGAATTTAAACCTAGTGAAACTAAAACTTTTCCACTTGAGGGGTTCCGTGTTGAACATGTTGACAGACATCCTAAATGCACTTATATATATATATATATATATATATATATATATATATATATATATATATATATATAACAATTTTAGCATAATTACTGCTCTAAGTGGGTTGTTCTTTCAGCTAAAGGTACATTTTAGAGTCTCTAAATTAGTTGATGTATATTTTAATACTCGATTAATCACAATTAATGGTTTCAGTTCTAACTTTAGATGTATTCTATCCTATTGGCAGACGTGTCTCATCATGAGTCTGTTAGCACTGAGAGCTCAAATGGGCCGAAAAAGGAAGTGACTAATAAACTCATGATTTAAGTTACAGTAGTTTTTCTCGGCTGTTGTGGGATACTTGTGGGTCATTGTCATGTGTTCAGTCAGATATACATCGGTGGAAATTCCCTTTGTGACAAAAGATATGTTCCTTCTTCACAGACCACATCCTTATTGTGTAGGGAGAAGTGTATTTATGTTTTGTCACATTATTGATAGAAGTACAGGGGTGTTTAAATAGATGGTCGTCAGAGCTGTTCAGTGATTGCTGCTTTTCTGATCTTCATTATGTTAGGTTTAATCAAGAAGAACTGCTACAGTTTTTTTTTTATCTTAGACAGCCCTCTTGGCATTAAATCAGAAATGATCAGTCTTTAGTTGAAACTAAATGCCCTTAAATACTCTAATATAGGTTCTCAAAGATTTTAAAAGTAAATTCATCTCTAAATATTGCAAATTATTATTTTTTTACTCATCAGTGTTATGTATTTAGAATAAATTAACCAAAATTAAGGAGAAGTGATAGTGAAACAAATGTAGAGCAAGAAGTTGTAGAAGCCCCAAGACAGAAAAGTAGAACCCAAACTGTTTCAGTTGTCTTAACATAAATATGACGCTTTCATGGCAAACCGCCGTGCCATAGACGGGCTCCACTCCACTGTAAACCCAAACAAGGGACAGAACGGACCCTGGAACTTAATCCAGACCCAGAGCACCACAGGCAGGATGAGAGGAGGCTATGCAGAGGAATACGTCTGAGTAGATGAAGAAAATAAAAGTCTGCCCGTATCTCATCCTCAGCAGTGAGGAGGTGCAGACGCCTCACCAGAGTAGAAACAGTTTCTCCTTCAAGCTTTTTTTTTTATTTTTTAAATTAACAAAATTCTGAAGCAATCTTGTGTTTGGTCTGAAAATCCCAGAGAGGGACCAGACTGAGACACTAAAAGTGTACATTGTTTTTATTTCATTTTAACGGCTCAGGACCAGCAGTATGAACACGCCGGTGAAGCACAGAGCTGTAGCTTTATCTCTAATGAATATGCACAGGTGGACGTAGTATATTTAAAGACTTTTGCATGACAATGTTTATTTCTAGGTATGGCAACGTCCTTCACACAGAGCAGTTCAAACTTTATTTCAAGAAAAAAATATCTGGCCCCTACTAAAACAGCTGGTCTCTTTGTGGAAGGAAAACCGTTTGTGATGGGATGATCTGTGGAAATTAAATCTTCCACTGAACAGTGTGGCCTGCATTTAAACTCAGTCAACACTGTGTTCTGTCTGTCAATTAGGTGTGTGAGAAAATAATCGATTCAACAGTATTGTTATTAATTCAGAATTTGGTATTATAAAAAATATTCATAGGCAAACATCTGTTCCATCGTTTTGCTTTTATATAACTGTTAAACCTCCAGCCGCTAGTTAGCAGTGTACCGCTAAAGTCAGTTTTATTCAGCTGCAGCAGAGCAACATGATTTGGTCAGGTTTTCTACTTTTCTATTATTATAAAAGTCGTAATAAATCTTTGTTAATGTATTGTGATAAATTATATCATGACACCCATATCATGATTTAGTCATATGGGCAACTTTTTGCCATTTCACACCCCTGCTCTCCAGTCTGTATTTTCAATTAGAATGGATAAACCATCGGACTGTGTTTAAGCTTTAACAAAGATTTTCAAAAGGATTAATATCTGAACTTTGACCAGGCCCTTCTGACAATTAGATAGGCTTGGTTCTCAGCTAGTGTCGCTCTGTCTGCATGTTTAGGCTCCTTGTTTTACGGGAAGGTTAACCTCTGCCATCCATCTTGATGATAAGGAGCATAATGCACCTGTTGGATTTAACTGAGAGGATGATGCGGTTTCGGTCACTTGATGATAGATAGCCCTGTATACAATGTTTTTATAACTCATCAGCACTTTCACTTGTGAAGGGAATATTCAGCGTATTCCTTTTACTTCACATAAGCTAAATTCAGGGCTGTGCAAAAAAACCCTAAACCTAACAGTTTGTTCTGTTAGAAAATAGATCTGATAGAAAGTTCTATAATTTTACAATTCAAAATCAGCCTTTTTTCTAATTGGTAAATGAAAATTAATCAATACATATTAATATTGACTGAAATGAAAGCTAAAGTCCACTTCAGTCATTTAAATACATTAATTCCCAGTGTATTTCATTCTAATTGGTGATTGTAATGCAAAATAGAATAAAGAAGTTTAGATGTGGTCGATTCTTTCCCAAGAGTGTTGCATATTTAATCATTTTAAGTAATTTTTAATGATTTTTTTTCCCCATTTTGTTATTTTGAGCTCTTGTAGTTTTGAAATACAGGGACACAAATACTTGATACTAAAAAGGCTCTTAAATAGAACAGTATTTGAATCAATTTGAATCAAGTTACTGACTTTAGCTAGTATTTAATAAGTGTGATTATTAAATATTTTTCTAAAAAATGTAAGGCTTCATGTCGCATAGTAACCATTTTCACTATCTTTTGTTTTTTCCTGTGAGAGCCTTTGTCCTGGGCTCTGTCAGCGCTGCACAGTCTTGCCTGCGTGATGTTGAATGAAATGCTTCGGTCTCTGTCGGTGTCATTGATCAGAAGCCCAATGCCGCAGTAACTTCCTGGAAAGACGAGCCATCCTCCCAGCAACAATACTTCCATTGATCCTCTCGCTGGCCGACCGCCTGCGACTTTAGCCAAAGAGTGAAAAATCCAGAAGCAGTCACTTACTGTCATGGAAACCAGCTAGCCTGTGTGCAGACGCAAGATTGCACGGGTGATCTTGGATAGATGTAAATTGTAATTAACATAGAAGAGAATCGATTGTAGATAGAGAGCTTAAGAAGTAGCTTTAAAACGCAACATAATGGATGTTTGGTTCAAATAATAGAGAAAGGTCAGCAGGATAATTTATTTAGATGTATTACACAGTTTACCATGGTAACCGCTGCTCTGCTTGTAAACATTCAGCCTCCTGGAAGAACCATTTGGTCACAGAGTGTGTTGAATTGTTTAAAGGATGAATGATGATTTGATTTAGCTGGATTTCCCAATTACATTAGACTGAACCAACCCTGTGTTCAAATGTGGACATTTCTTTTAAGGAATCAGGAACTCAACATTTTCTGTGGCTAGGAACATCACTTTGGTTCACAGACCACATTTTATTACCAGACATTGGAATAAAAGTTCCAACTGTTGCAGTTTCTTCTTACCGGCATCCCTTACCCCCACCAGTGCTACATCTAGTGCTGTTTTTTTCTTTCCGTTTCCATTGCTTAAAAAAAAAGAATTACATTCTTACAAATAAAGAGACAAAGAGAGAGAATCAAGTTATCAAATGAAATGTGACAATTTCACAGATTTGTTTGTGTTATTACTGTCAGCCATGGATCTACATCCTCTATCAGCATTCAGGTCAGCGTTGATGGGAGGAAGCTGGGAGCTGAGGGCAGATTAATACTGGAAGATCTGAGGAAGGATAGGGTTTAAAAGAATCAATAGATCCAGTGATAAGGGTAGAAGATGTGCTTTTCATATAAAGATATAAATCAATTCACTGATAAGTAAATTTATTTATAAACTAGCCATGATTCCCTTTAGCTGAGAGAGAAATGGGCATCACCGTCTACTTTTCCTGTCTGAACAAGCTGCCATTGGCATTCCTGAACTTCCCCTTCTCCCTAAAATCAAGCACACCCTCCACATTCAGCCCAGCTTCCAGAAGGGAAGTGCATCAATCCCTTTGTCATAAAACGCTTGGATTTCCCCCGTCAGTGTCACCATAGCTTCGTCTGGGGATCCTTTTCTGCTTTGATGCCAAAGATAAACCCCGAGGGTATAAAACTTATCAGCACATCGTTCTCCTTCCCTCCTGCCCACCCCTCCTTGCTCTCAGCCAGTCTCTCGTGCTCCGATTGCTCTCCATCACCATGTCTCCTTCCTCTCTCCTCACTCTCATGTACACAGACACTTTTTTCAGTCAGCACAAAGAGCGTTTGTCTCACCCAGTCGCATCGTCAATCACCTCTTTTCTTCCATGCTTTCTGTCTTCTCCCTCAGTCTCTTCTTCTTTCATTTGCTTTTTTTCCCCTTTTTTCCCCCTTTGAAAGTCTCTAGTAGTGCACATTGTGTGACACATTCCCTGTGAACTCTACCCATCAGCTACTCTTAGAATGTCGGTTCTGTAAACCCAGAAAACAACTGCGTGCAGACATGTTTCCCTGTGTGACTCAGTTTTATTTTAACAACATACGGCTGTTTGCTGTTGCAGCGGCTCACATTAGGTTGGAGCGCTCTCAGAGGCTGTCGTTTTCAGGGAGCGCAGTGTGAAACACAGAGGGCTCCCACATCCCACTGAAAAGCTTCATCATACAAAGGAAAAGCATCAGCTTTCTTATGTAGACGAGATAAATGTGTCTTGATAGCATGGGGATATGAGCATAGGAGGGATAATTTTTTTTTTTTAATCTTTTACTTCTCTTTCAACTGGGAAGCAACAAGAGAATATAAATATACCATCATCGCGTGTGTAGGCAGTTTCATTTCACAGGACCTGGCATTGTCTTTTTAAATGTCAGCAGTGTTTGACCAATCAGATTAGACCTTGATATCCTAGAAGCTCATAGGAGCTGAGGTGCTAAAGCTTAAGGAAAGAGTTTTAGCAAAAAAAACAACCAAGAATAAGATTTTTGCAAAAAGTTAAAAAAAATAAAAATAAATAAATAAAAAAAACACCTTAAAAGTTGTAGTCTTTATGCTTTACTATAGCTTTATTTTTAACCTAAGATTCGATACGGAAAGTGAAAAAAAGTGTTAGATGCATTGCAAAACAAAATCGTGCGATCTTCATTCTGTGTTTTGCTGGGATTATGTGGCCAAGAAACAAACAAACAAAAAAAAAAACAATATTTTTTAATGATTTATTTTTCTTCTACCCCTTCAAATTAATTAAACAATCTACTGGACTTTGTTTCCAAGTTTGAAGATGTTTCACTTCCCATCCAGGAAGCTTTTTCAGTTCAAAATGCCAGAAATAGCGTTGAGTTCAAGGTTTTTTTTGTTGTTGTTTTTTTTTTTAAGCTTCCTGGATGGGAAGTAAAACATCTTCAAACTTAGAAACCAAGTCCAGTGGATTGTTTTTTTTTTTTTTTTTTTGGAACAAGTATGACCTGGATGACTAACAACCTTCACAGCTAGACACACCCTTAATAAAAAAAGAAAGAAACCTAAAAATGATTTGAGGTGTTTGTATTCAGTCTCCTTCCATCTGATACCTTAAGAAACTTCAATGCAACCAGCTGCAATACACATAATCTTGCCATTAACTGGTGCCCTCCAGAGTGTAAATAAATACACAGACACAGCTCAGGTATGTTCTTTTATATTTAGCCAGCATAGTCCCATTGAGATTAAAAACCTATTTTCAAGGCAGACCTGGCCAAGAGGCTGCAGATAACAAAATGTAAAAGTTAAAAAAACAACAACAAATCAATAGGTTGGTATGATATAAGTGAACAAGCTTGTAAAGACCAAGGAACACATCAAAAATGCTCAGGGATAAAACATAGATGTTTCAATAAGGGTTGGCTTTTAAACTAATAACCCAATCACTGGAACCATCTTGTTGTCTTTTTAATCCAGTCCAGTGGTGCATCTGCAGACCTACCTGGAGAAATCCCCTGCTTAGGGAGGAGAATCTGTTCAGTGGATGAAGATTGGTTGTGCACGCCACAAAATTGCCCTGTATTGAAAAGTGGAAGAAAGCCATTACTGAAAGAAAGGCAATAAGAAATTCAATTTGCAGTTAGCTACAAGCCATATGGGGGACCCGGTGGAAGTGGAAGAAGGGGCTTTGGTCAGATAAGACCAGAAGAAAAGTACAGTTTTTTAGCCATAACTGTAACCGTAACAAAAAATAATAACAAAACCCGACTGAAATGATAAAAGCTAAATGAAACGATCGTCATATAACCTGGAAGACAAGTATTGTCAGTCTTTATTTAGAGGATTCCACTGTCTGTGGCACACTCGGTTTATCAGAAAGCTTGTTCTATCGAGGAGCAACAGTCTGCCAAGAGTTCAGTTTAGTCAGTGGGCCAAATGGAGCGCCACCTGGCGTGTGCTGGCAACAGTTCTTTAAAGGAGCCATGAGCAGTAATTCTTTATTTTTGACTGAAGGATCAACTAAATGTATGGCGGCGAGAAGCTGGCTTAGCTGGGTGTCCATCTAAGTAAATACGCACGTCCATGTAAGTAACTAACACTCACAGCCTAGCTGTAAGAGAGAGCAGCAAAGCGTAGGCGCAAGATGGAGGCGTGTGCATCCAGCAGCTCAAAACTTTAAGTATGATTATCCTTATTTACATTATTTGCCATTGTGCGGTGCCTGGGGAGTAGTGTGGGGTTAGGGATCTTGCTTAGAGACTGCTCTAACCACCAGGCCAACACCCCACAATGGATTTATTTTTTTTCAGTGTTTTTTGTCTAGCAGAACATGTAACCCAAGTTCCATGTAGTTAAATAATAAAATCCGATTAGTTAATACAATGAGAATGGGCCTGGGCCTGTAGGAAAAATATGTTTTTCTTTTGCTGCTTTATAAAATGTGTATGTGTGGTTCGCTAATGCAATAATGACCACCACAACGTTTTTTCATGAACTTTTCTCTTAACTGTAAATAGTCTTGTTTAATAAATTTTTCACATAGTATGTATGCTTTTAACCAGCACACGTTTTAACCATTTTCATAAATCAACTTTTTAACCCTTTTTTATTCCAGAAAAAGAAAATTAAAAACAATCCTCAGTTTTTTAAAATACTTTTTAAAAACTTTTTTATACATATATTATCACCTAGTAAACTATTTTTATGCTCTGTAACCTCTGATTTGTATACAGGGCTACATATAGACCTTTATAGTGAAACATAGTGGTGATAGCTGCCTGCTTTGGGGATGCATTTCTTTGCGGGACTGCAAAAGCAGCTCAGATTTGTTTGGAGATGCAAATGCAGATCAATCCTGGAAACAGGGCCTATTTGAGGCTGTAGTTGAGGTCCGTGTTTTATCAGGGCAACAACCCTAAACCCACATCTAAAGCCTCATCAAAATGGTTCAAATGAACACATGGATGGGTTAGAATGGCCTAGCCAGAAGTACAAACCTGAGTCTATCTGAGAAATTATAACTCTTAAAAGTTGATGTTCACTCATCTAATTGTAATCATTTCCAAACACGAACTGTGAACTAACTGCAATGTGTTAAATATTTCCAGCTGATGTTTTTGCACATCTCCAAGCATTCAAATGCTGAAGTTCATCTATTTCAGTTTTGACAGTTGTTGACTGCACACACTCGGGCACACATCCACATTGCCTGCTCTCCTAGAGGGGCTGCCATGTCAACTGTCAGCTATCATTCGCTCACACACCCTGCTCTGTAAAACTGTGTAACTGTGTCACCAGGGCAAACAGGAGAAGTGGACGAAAGCACCAACTGTGTGTGTGTGTGTGTGTGTGTGTGGCATTGCTCCTGTGGGAGCGCTGACAGCGTTCCACACTCTGTTTCTCCCTCTCCAAGTTAAAGGATCAGGTGTGAATTTCTGCTCCACTTGTGTTCCCACAGTTTATCCTCTCGCCCGTCCTACGCTCTCACACGACGATGAGATTTTAATGATGGATTTGATCAAATATTACTCACTTCTTTTTCAACTGCTCTTTCTTTTCCTCTCTTCTCTCTGATTTAGATTTAGCTTGTTTTCGTTTCCCCCTCCTCCATTAGTCTGCCCTTCTTCCAGTCTGGATCGCATCCAGTTCACGGCAGTCCATCGAAATTTCAAAGGATTTTCTCTCCTTTGCTTGCACATTCAGTTCTGCTTTCAGGTTTAGCTCCTGCTTGGATTATGCGTTTAGTTTGCTGGATCATTTTAAATCTTAGCCTGTTTTTTTTTAAGCTGTTGCTTTTATCCTAAACACATGAGAAGAAGGTACAGATCCAAGCCCGCAGGAGTTCATCAGCTTAATTCCTTAGACATATAACTCTCCGATGCGGTCGGAACCATATTAAATGAGGCTCAACACGGACAAGTTGGAGATGCATTTTAAATGGATGGAATGTTTCTAAGGCAGCGAGGGTGTTTTAAATAATTTAGATGTCTGTGGTGGGAAAAGGGGATTCAGCTCGCTTGCTGTTCCTTTCCTGACCTTTCAACAGGGAGCTGCATGATGGGATTCTCAGACCCATTTGCCAAGGACTGTGCCAAGCTGCGAGCTTATCGGTTGTTTTCTTTTCTCCTCTGCAGAAGTCTGATCACGGCCAGGTGCTGCTGGACGCCGTGTTTAAGCACCTGGAGCTGACTGAGAGAGACTACTTTGGCCTGCACCTGGCTGAGGATGGCTCAGATGCACCAGTTAGTATCCCGTTTTATTCTGCCGTGCGTGTTATGGCTAAACTCTGTCCTTTAACAGTAGTATCTTTACATCTGTGTCTCTTTGTGTGTATTGTTTAAAATAAATGTACAATACATATGTGTAGACCAGTTTATGCATCCTGACAAAAACCCACCTGGTCATAAATGGTTTTAAATTAAACAATAATAAATCAGAAATATGGTTTATGGAAAAAATAAAGAGTAGGGATGAGGTATACTGGTGTTTTTTTTGTGTATTTTCTAAAACTCCTTTAAATAAAGGTTAAAAAAAAACTAGTCTAATAGCATTTTTGGCTTTAAATTTCTGACTGCATCCAGCCAGAGTAAAGCTTACTTTATCAAACAGGCTTCTTTTTAATACCATTTAGCACACATGTTGCAAGCTTTTGCTCAGCAGCACATCAATTTTGATTAGTCACATTTTAAAATGTAAGGCCTGAATTTATTGATGCCAAAAACTTTTTGAGTTTGTAAACATCTTTAAGAAGAACTACCTGTAGTTTTACTAAAACGAAACCTTTATAATAAATATCTCATCAGCATGATTCAAGTATGTGCAGCTGCCTGCATAATCTGCAGGATATAAGATTTCTGGTGCATTTAAAAAGCTAAATAAAAGTATTTCAAGCTCAAAGAGTGGTGATGATAACATGGTGGTGGGAAGGAACCAGGATAAAAGAGAGAATCTGGGTCAGTTTAAGTCCCCACAGAAAATTTGAATATCCTATATTATGAAATACTTTATTGCAGATAGCTATAGCAGAATTATTATTACTGCATTCATTTTTTGTAATTATGTTTTTTTGAATTCCCCTTTCTTAAACTTAATGTCTAAATTCTCTGAGGTTTCCCCTCGTTGGACGTTCAGCTTGATACCAGCCTTTGCTACCTGTCTATAATCTTTCTTGCTGTTGGCTAACGTATCAAAAACTGATATGAAAAATGGTCCTTCATAGATAAATACACAATGTTTGTATCAGTAGGATAATTAATTTCTCTTTTGTTTGTAAAACATTCTTTTATTCTCCTAAGCTATGTTTTTTTTTTTGGTTTTGTTTGTATCTGCAGGGGCCTATGACAGGTTTCAGTGTTTGGGGTCTCTGGTGAATAATTTAAACTGTGATCCACCTTTGTGGAGAGAGCGTGACTCTTATCAAGTCTGTTCTTATCAATATTTTACAGCGCTGGCTGGATCCCAATAAGCCCATCAGGAAACAGTTAAAAAGTAGGTGAAATCCACCACACAGCACCTGAACGTATCCACTGCATTAACATGATCGTATTAGAAAATCTTCATTTGGCTCAATTTCAACCCGATCACTTGTTTTTTATGATGCCCAATCTGCAGTTTAGTCTCTGTAACGTTTAACAATCCACACTTTGCCTCCAGCAAAAGTCTCCAGTCCACGGTGTAATTTACCATTCTGAGAAAGCCTGGAGGAATGATTAAACTCCATTTCAACTCTGCTGGTTTTTTTGATCATGAGTAATAGAATTTGTAACACGCAGAACAATTAAGGAATAGCTCAAGTGGCACCGGCAGTCATCCTGCAGCAATGATTGAACTGTACTTCAACTCTTGTTTTTATCACATCTGATTGACTCACCAACTGAAGACACATTTTTGATATGATAGATGGTTTGATCTGTGTAACCGCCGACCAAATCTGTCATGTTTTTATTGATCCTTGGATTTGCCTCATAACTGTTGATCCTAATTCCCGCAGGAGGGTCTCCACATAACCTGAGCTTCAGAGTCAAATTCTTTGTGACCGACCCGAGTAAACTTCAGGAAGAATACACACGGTAAGAGTGGATTTTAGCTGTTGACATAATTCCCACTGCATCTTTATTGTCCTCACCGTTTGATCAACGTTGTGAACTAGAATTTGCACCAAAAATTTTTTTTTTCCCTTATGTCTAATGAACATGATTGTTTGATCAGCTGTTGTGATGATGCTGTGTTTTTTTCTCCCTCAGGTACCAGTATTTCCTGCAGATCAAACAAGATATTTTAACTGGAAGGTGAGCACATCTGACATCATTCTGCCTGATAAAGCTTAATCATTTTACTTGCAAACAGATTAAATGTAAATTTAGGTTCATTATTGATGAGGCTATGGTTTTATATACAGAGTTAATGCTAAATTTGATGCTTTTTAAGATAAATTGTTTGGTTATAGTTCTTTAATTCTCACATATTCTGAGGAGAGTTGCATCTTAAATCTTGATGTGTGCAAAAAAAAAATCATTAAACTATATGTTTTGTATTTATTTATTTATTTTTGTGTGTTTTCAGATTACCTTGCCCTCACAACACAGCTGCACTGCTGGCATCCTATGCTGTTCAGTGTAAGTATTGCTCCCTGGATACACCATTTACACATTACAATGAAAAGGCGATTCATTAGGGCTCTCCTCTTCGCTACACACATTGTTAAATGTAATAATGCGGTTGCTGGAGTGTTTTTACAACTGCTGCTCTGAAGCCATGGAGACTTTCTTAAAGCTGTGCGGTGTGGTGGGATCTTATGTTACCATCGGTTATATAAATATTGGATGTGATAATGGTTTTCTCTAAAGTCGACCTTCAGTAATGGATCAACGGATGGCTGCAGATCAATTGGCTCGGTTTGACTAACTGCTGAGCTGATGCTCAGTGTTCATGATTCCATCTTAAATCTGCAAGCTTGTGCATTTTTGGCAAACAGATACAAACTGAGTTGGTAGGCATATATATTAGATAAAGTAAAATAGTGGTAGCAGAGAGTAGGTCTCTGACATCTTTAAAGACGTATGTAAAGCCTAAAAATATTCATAGCCTTTGCAGATTTATAAACAAACTTATTTCTGGTTAGGAATTTTTCTATTGTATTTCCTAAATGAAAATAATAGAAAAATGCCTTTAAAAATGTATTGAAAACTAGCATGTGAAAAGTTAAAGCAGTCTGAGCTTCCCTAAAACAAAAGCGCTAGGATAAAAGTTTTGTTAGCCAACTAAAAAAGATATGATACTTTGCATTTAGGATTTAATTAAAGAGATGAATATGTCTCTACCAGTTACTCCATGACTTTTTCGTCTCAGAAACACAGAGTTTAATTTTGCAACAGTGCTGTGAATAGCATTTTAAAACTGCTAACATAGCTGCCTTTTAAAGGTTGTTTTCAGGAGAGCTAAACTTGCAACTTCCAGGTGTAGCTTCGCTTGTGGCTAAAAGTTGCTTTTAACCAAAATCTGTTAGAGGTATAAATATATTTTTAGGTTTACTATACAGTTTGTCTTATAGTCTGTTTGTTATAGTTAAGCCATCAGTGTTGCCATGGAGCTCTGGCAACAAAATTCAGAGATCACTGCAAAAAATTCTGAGATTTTTATATATATATTTGAATTACTATATTTTATCTTTAGAGTGAAAGTGAAATCTATTTGATTTATAATTTCAGGCTTTTTTTATTGAAAGTGACTGGTAAAATAACAAAATGCTGTGTTTTAAGAATCCTGTTAACATTGTTTTTATCTTGTTGTTGGAACAGATAATTTTGTTTTCTTTGACTTTTATAATAAGACTTTGTGAAACTATAGATCAGCTTGTTATACCCTGTCTTCCATCATCCTTCATTTTCGGTCATTGTTTTCATGCAGCCTTTTAGCCGCTTTGTTTCCTTTGTAGCCAGGTTTCATCAGGCCATTTTGGCTATAGTTACTTCTCCTCCCTCTAGCCCCTCTGCTCCCTCTGCCTCCCTTGTGTTCCCCTCCCTCTATGGCACATTGAGCCCTGAATCTCCACAGCCTCAGTATATAGGTCAAACAAGAGATTTGACCTAGACCTTCGTGGCTCTGACCCTACGGCTTTTACACTGACACACACATACTGTTGTTGGGTCCATGCTGTCACTCTTCACAAGCCAACACAGATCATGGAGATAAATGTTTGCTTTTGGGGAGAAAAAAATGGCTTGAAGCAGCTGCTATGCTGCTAATTCAGCTCGACTGCCAGCACTGCTGACTCCAAATCCTACACTCTAGCTTGCATTTTCAGAAGATTTGAAATCCCTCCTGGTAGACCTAAATTCCAGTTTTATGATTGACTCCAAAGCTGTAGAAAGAAATAGGCCTCTCCTAAACAGGGAAAACATGTAGTTAAATGGAAATATAGTTTCTGTTTCAGAATTTGGCCCGGTTTGTCTCATCTCTGTAGATTGACTGGAAAACGCCTCCTTTCATTAGATTCATTGTTTCTTTCTTTCTTCTATATTTTACGCTGATAACGGTTGAAACCGATGGAATAAACCTGTTAATTTTCTTTGATGCATACAAAGTTGGATCCACTTTATATAAGCATCATTTAGAATTTTGATATTTTAATTTTCAGTTTGGGTTGTTAACATGTTTAGACCTAAAAGCGATTGTAATCTGTCCCTCAATATAGTTCAGTTCTAATTTCATAGTTGAAGTTTAACCACTGTAAAAATATCTGCAGACTATAGGCTTAGCAGACTAAGCCTATAGCACCATAACTATAGAGATACCGGTAGCTTAGGATAACCTCAGCCACTCTAACTATAAGGACGTTTTAAACCATGTCTTAAAGTAGTCAGGGTGTCTGCCTCATGGACTAAAACTGGTAGTTGATCTACCAGTATAGATCTACCTCTCATTCTTTAAGAAATTCTAGGAACTACTAGTAAACCTGCAGATTTAGGGCTAAGTGCTCTTTTAGGAACATAAGGAACGATCATATTTCTAATATAAGACGGTGCATGTCTATTTATGCCTATATCTGTAAGAAGGCGCATCTCTTTGCTTTCTAAGGATTCAATAATTTAGGTAAATTACCACTTCTTCGCTCTGCAAAACCGTTTTTGTTGAAAGGTGACGTTCCAGCAGCTGGTTATGCTCAGCCTTTGCGAGTTCACTCATTAGAAGAAGATGAATGGTTTGAGTTTCCATCTGGACGGCAACCATTGGATATAGGTCCCGACATGTACCACTTTTGAAAAACTAGATCGGCAACATTAAAACCCTCCAAGGGTTATAGCTTTCCATTATGCTGCCCTGCTCTGATGCATGATTTCCATAATAGTCCTTGAAGGCCCGGTTTTCATCTTTTAACAGTCATTTATGTAGACGCAGGAGTTTGTAGAAATAATTTGAAGTTAAAAATAATTCTGCAGCCAGGCTTTAAAAGTAATTGCTTTTCTAAGTTGTCCATCCACTGTACATACTTCTCATTTAGGTTCCGATTTATCGCCTAATGTGTGAGACCAAACCTTTTATCAGATGCCTGAATGACCAGATAGTCAGTGCTCCTCTTTCTCACCTGTTAGGTGACTAAATGTTGAAGCTGAACGGTGTATGCCCCTGGTGGTGCATACGCATCAATAAGGTCTGAGCTGCAATTGATTTGTTTTTCAGTATGCTTAGGCTACCAGCTTGTAGGTCAGTCAAGGGACTACTTGAGCGAATTGATGTTTTTAAGCTTCAGCTAAAAGAGAGTGAGTTAATGGGATCCACTTTCAGCTCCCCATCCCTGTGGGTCCTGAAAGCTATCAAGAGTCTTTTCATTTGTTCTGTTTGTTGTCCTCAAACTGCACTTTTCATTACTTTGCAGTTAAAAAAATGGGTTTCTTATTTTTTTCAAGTTAAAGTTGGATTCCTCACTTCATTAGATATAATTATCTTAATATACAAGAAAGTCCCAAAATAATAATGGCTGGTCTTAAATTGTTAAGCCATTGCTGTTAAGATTGTAAAAAGCATTATGTGTAAAAACAAGAACAATATCTTACAATTGGTTCATTGAGAAGGAAGAAGAAACTCTTAAGCTACAACCTTTTGCTTTGCTATGATAATTTTAGTTAGCCCTAGCAGTTAGAGTCATTCAGGAAACGGTTGCAGTCCTCTAAAGGACGTAGAAAACCACAAATGTCCTTTTCTCACCGCCATCAGGATATCTGCAACTGTCATGGTTGCAAAATTATACAACGTATTCTTAACAAGTACCGTAAATTCCGGACTATAAGCCGCTACTTTTTTCCCGCTGTTTGAACACTGCGGCCTATAATACAGTGCGGCTAATACATGTTTTTTTTTTCATGGCGCGAAAGAGGAAGAGGACTTTGAGGGTTTTAGTGTGCACAAGGAAGAAGAAAGTGATTAATGACTTTTTCTGGTCGGCTGCAATGTTCTGTGCGTTGTTCAATTAAAAGTACCGGTATATGCAGCGTTATTTGCGTGTTACCGACACATACGTATATTTAAATGTGTTACAGGTAGTTTGGAAAAAAAAAAAAGCAATCATAATATGTACCGTATTTGTTTGTTTTATCATACGGATTAAATCAAACATTAAAAAATGCTCACGTGTAATATCTTCATTTGTAAATATCTCATACAACGTGGGAAACCTGCGGCGTAAAATCCGGTGCGGCTTATAAAAGTACACAATTGATTTTCTTTCTAAAATTAGAGCGTGCGGCTTGTAATCAGGTACGCTTTATAGTCCGGAATTTACGGTATACGTTTTTAATTGATTTCTCAAAAAGGACCTAATCCTCAGTCTTTTTAAAAAAAATTGGTTTTGGATCGACTGATTTCGATTTGAACAGAATTGAAGGATTTAGAGGTTGCCTTTCATTGACCCAGTGTAGAACCCCAGAGGATAATGAAGTCGCCACGCTTAAACACCCCAGGGAAGCATCACATTGACTCCTTTAAACACAATTTCTTTCGTTATGATCAATATGTTTTATTCCCTTGTAAAGAATCTCAACTGATCTCTATTCGATCCTGACTACAGGTATACCCAGCTCTGTGTGGAAGGTGGGATTTTATATGAATGAAGGAACCATCAGCTCATTCATGTTGATGTTAAAATGGCCCAGCAGTTTCCAGTTCATTGGAAAAACTTGAGTTTTAATTGTTCCTGACTAATTTCCTTCCTTCTAAGGGTGACTGTAGGAATCTTTATTTAGACTTTTATTGTATTACAGCACTGTTCCTCTTCATGATCTGGAAATTTGGAGTTACTTAGAAGTGACACACAGTGGCTTAGATCACCAATGAGACCTTGCGCTGCTCGAGCGTTCAATTAAAGCCGTCTTATCCTTTTCTATGAAAGCAAAGAGAGACCTGTAACTTCAGACTGTTATGGATCTCTATCTAGATCTTAATCATTGGGGTAAAATATATATTCTAGTGCTTTCAGCAGCACTTTGTTGTGCACACCGTGTGAAAATAGTGGAGTACAGTGATATTTAAAGGCTTAAACTCAAGCTTGTTGATGCCCAAGATGAGTGTACATAAATCTCCCACGATAGCTGTGCCTGATTTTAATCTTTCGACTCTACCACTCCGCTTTTATCCTATCTTATCTTATCTAGGTGTGCAGTTCCTTTTTTAATGATTCTACTTAGAAAATGTTGAGGGAAGTTTTCTTTATATGTTTGCTCTTGCTGTGTAAACAGCTGACACCTCAGAGTGGATTACACAAAAAAATTCACAGATGTTGTAACAAAGCACAGCTGTGGTTTGGTGCCGATATAAAATGTCGAAATGCTGGAAACATTTCCTACTGACTGTTTCTGTGAATCTCATTCGCTGAATTTGTTTTCAGTGGAAGTTAGTCTAGCTGGTGTGTTTTTGGTTTTTTCTGAAGGCTTTTGAGGCTTTTCTACAAATCATGTGCTAGCCAGCCGGCCCAGATGATAAAAATGATTGATAGATTTTCTTTATGCAGAGCCATAATCAGTTGAAATGGTGAAAGACAACAGAGATGAATGGTTTTTATTTGGTTTTGTTCTAAGTGAAAACAAAAGAAGATGATGATGTAAGAGGTCTAAACTGAAAAACTCGCTGTAACATCTCAGAGCTAATCATCGATCAGCTAGAGCTTAGAAACAGGGTCATGTTTAAAAACCCACTTTATTTGGAAGATGTTGGACAGTTTAAAAAAGTTAATTTGGGAATAGAAATCCCTTTCATGTACTTGGAAACAGACATTTCAGTCTTTAATTACCGAAGGACTGTTAAAGATCGGAAACTGCTTTACATTATGAATTAAGATTAGTAAAAGTTTGGTTTCTTTTGTTATCCAGAGACATTCTCCAACTAGAGGAAAAAGCTAAGATCTGTTTGTCCTCATTTTTTCTGGTGTTGTTTTATTAAAAGTCATGTGTTGTGACTGCCCTGTAGCTGAGTTGGGGGACTACAATGAAGCTGAGCATCCTCCTGGCTACCTGTCGGACTTCTGCTTCATCCCAAACCCTCCACAGGACTTCCACAAAGAGGTCTCCAAACATCACCAGCAGCACAGGTACACTTTGACGAGAGCCCGCTTAGCTCAATATGTCGGAAAGAAATCATCTGAAACTGAAACTAAATTAAAGTTTCAGCACAAATTTATTTAAATAATTTTTCATTCTTGTTTCAGTATTTTACAGTCCTAAATAACTGTTAAAAAAATGACCGGAGCATTAAGACATATTTATATCCATGCAAATAATTAGGGATGCACGATATAATCGGCCCCCTATCGGTATCGGCCTTAAAACTGAATATC
>NW_015151394.1:130229-181466 GCF_000732505.1 Cyprinodon variegatus | reverse complement strand
GATGTTAAAGCTGGACAAAAATAAGTAGTCATTGAAAATAGCAGTTTTTTATCCATTTCTGACACTTTGAAAAATAATATACTCAAATATATTTTCATATGCTGATATCAAATAGATCGATACTGCGTTTTTAAAAATCAATTTGATATCAGCATATGAAAATATATTTGAGTATATTATTTTTCAAAGTGTCAGAAATGGATAAAAAACTGCTATTTTCAATGACTACTTATTTTTGTCCAGCTTTAACATCGGTATCGATATTGGTTATCGGCTACATGAGTTTTAAAATATCGGCATATCGGATATCGGCCAAAATCCCAATATCATGCATCCCTACAAATAATCTACTTATATAAAACTAACTTACATAAAGCCTGGCCCCTGCTGGTATATTTGCTTTAATGGCAAACATGCAGGTTATTATTAAAAGGTGACATAAATTGAAATCTGACTGGGATAAAGTGTAGCATAAAGATACCAACTTTGGAAAAATGTCATTTTCTGTGCATCACATAAGGAAATATTTGGGTTTTAAGCTTTAGAAGCTTACCTGCTAGCATAGTTGGATTCACACTCCAACAGCTCATACCCTCCTTTTTCTCACAATTACTTCAATTTGTCTAACTGACGATTGCTTCTGTCTCCTGTCCCTCTGCACCACCCTGCCATCAATGCTTCTCTTACTTTCCCACCTATGTCCCTGTCTGTCTGCGCCCCCTCCTCCTCCTCTCAGCGGTCTATCTCCTGCCCAGTCGGAGTTTAATTATCTGAACACAGCACGCTCGCTGGAGCTCTATGGGGTGGAGCTGCACTATGCAAGGGTGAGTAAGGTTTAATTCCATCTGTGTTATTTCCTGCGTATGTTTCTATACGCTAACAGCTACATGAATCTGAGCTCCACGGGGTAGATGGCTCGAATGTTTCCACCAGTTGCAGAGTGAAGCAGTTCTGCATTATTTCCATAAAACATTAATGCCCTCTCCTCCTAAAAGCTGTCTAGAATAGCAGAATCTTAAAATGTCTTTCATTTGTATTATTTTAACTAGATGGATGTGGAATGATAAATGGTAAAAGATTATTTTATTATGTAACCCCACTCTAAGGCTGAACGGAGCTTTCATCTTGTAATATCGGCTCATCCTGTTGAGTGAATCCACAGGATGAGAATTAGAGCAGCAGACTCTCAGCCATAATGTCATGATGGGGTGAAAATATCAAGAAATAAGCTGTGGGGCAAATAGAGGCTTACATATGGTTTCAGCTGAGTGGTAAAATAAATAGAAACAGGATGATACACATTTAGCATGTGTATCTTTATGTCGCTTATATTATCTTATTTGTTTTGCAAAGCAGTCATCTGCTCTTTTTGTGGTATTCATGTTCTCCTCTATAACTGTCCTTTAAAATCAACAAAGTACATAAGTTTTCTTATGTTCTGGCCTCGAGTGTAGCTTCAGGTTTTATCAGAATAAGTGGTGCATAGTTTTGAAATGGAAGGAGAATTATGCAGGCCCTTAACAGTATAAATAGCTGTATTTGTGTTCCTTAAAGTCGCAGGGAAGTCATATTTAAATGTCAAATCATTCTGGCTTAAACATGTATATAAATGTACTCTTTATCAGACCATATTGTCACAAAAGTTAGAAAATTTCTATAAAAAAAAAATCTGTGTTTTTCTCTCTCTGGTTATTTTATGCAGGCCAGTTAGTTATATGTCAGTCTGAACACCTAAATTCGGCCAATCATATATCAACGGTCATCTGTCAATCAAATTTTTGTAGCATCTTGATTCATATGTCGCAGCTAATATACACAACGATTGAAATAAGAAACAAGAATTATTAACTTTCCCATTGAGTTCCATCCCAATGTTCACGGGGATGGACGTCTGTGTCTTCCACAGGCGTAGAGCTAACAGAACTGGAAGCATTGCGAGGCAAGGGCTCAAACATGTACGACTGTAAGCCTTCTACACAAAACCAAGCTTCTGCTGCCCTGGCGTCCTCTTCCACAACATCTTCGTCCCCACTTTCATCCTCTAAATAAAAAATGGATGATGGAGGAGACTCATCCACGCCTCCGACACAAAACTCTCCTGTTTCCGCTGTCCATAGCGTTCCTTGATAGTGTCGTTTCTATGTCACCAATTTAGTGCTACTTGGTCCCAATGTAATTTCCCATTGGGAGTCTACTAGCACTAAGTTGCTAACTGGTTAGCTAGATGCTTCCGAGACATCGGCCACAACAAAACTTGCTTGCGAACCTTCCGCCACAACAATCACACCAACGACCAATCAAATTAACTTTATTGACTCGTGCAAAGTCAGGCACCACTCGGGAGAATTTGGAAACGCAATGGTTGGAACAGCCGCTTCCCGACGACTTTGAATATAGTCTTTTAACTGTAAATAAAATTCACATTCACACAGATAACTCCTGGATATTCTGTTTAGAGGATAAATATGGCTGTGTAGGAGGGAAAATATTGAAAATGGGATTTTTTAAAATCTTTTTGTCCTGTTCAGCCTGTCCTTATCATACAATGGGCTTGTCTCCTGTTTGGTTTTGTTGTTTTAGGACCAGAGCAACACAGAGATTCTCATTGGAGTGATGTCTGCTGGCATTGTGGTTTACAAGAACAGGGTACGAATCAACTACTTTCCATGGTGAGTCAAACACAAACCTGTTAAATGACCTCCAGACGTAATATTTATAGGGTTTGTTTATTTATTTTTGTTAGTCAGTGTTTTTTTTATTCAGCAAACATACGAGCCAGTAAACATTTAAGGCGTCGGACAAAATAACCCTGATCTCTGAAAAGGAACAGAGTGGTTAGTTCTCCTCAACATGACATACTTAACTAGATTTAAGTTGCTAAACCTCCATGACTTCAAATGCATTTCTATAACAGTTTTCACCTGTATTGAAGAAACTTTTGTAGGATTTTATAGAATTTCTGATGAATATGATCACATAAAGAAGAGGGTCTGGTTTGCAGTTTTTCTTTTGAGGTTTGTTCCAAAGATCCTCGCTCAGGTTGATGTCAGAGCACCACTGAACCTATCAAAGCTTGTCTTTATAGTTTTCATTATGTGCTCAGTTGTGGTCAGATACTAATAATCATAGTGTCCAAGTTTTCTGCTGAAAGTCTTTAGGAAATGTTTTCTTTGATGTTAAAAATGGCAAAAAGTGCAGAAAGTAATAGGTTGTGAAGTGAAGAAACTTGGTTGAGCACTGAAGCTCTGGTCCCAAATAAAATGCATGTGCCTTTTTTTCATGCTATTCTGGGTCATTTGAACCACAGCGTGACAATGAACTCTCACAGAGGGGGATAACATTCTGGTTTATACTCAGACTGCTCAAAGGAAAAGAAGAAACCAACAGGAAAGAAGGAAAAACAGAACGTCATTAAGTTTCTCAGTCTAATGTATGGTGGAGGGAGATGAGTTCATCTTAAGGAATGGGCCCGTTTTCAGTGTGTTCAGCCCTAACTATTGATCTCCACAACATCTGAATTTCTCATCAACAAATCTGATAGACATGAAATATACGTACAAATCCAAGAAGGTTCAAGTTTAGCCAGTTTTAGTATCACAGACATTCAAAAGGATTAGAAAGTAAAACATTTGTTATGTTCTGCAGAAGCTTGTCTGTCTTCCAGTTATTTCCACTGCAAGAGCTATGAGCTACTCTCATAGTGTCCTTTAGGTGCTTTGCAACTCTCCACCTCCTTTATAACTAGTGTTGCACCGATACCGATACCAGTATCGGACGCGGCCCCCGATACTGCCCTAAAATGATGGTATCGGTATCGGTGAGTACCAACAAATAGGGCACCGATACCATTTTGAGAGCTATATGCTTATTCAACTATTGTCACCCACTCCTGGTAGGCAATAAAAAGTTCTTCCGGATTCACTTTGTATTAGATTTTTTCCTGCTTCACAAAGGTAGGCAGCAGCTTGACAAAGCCATGATGGCAATTATTTTACATTATTATGGTATCGGTATAGGCCGATACTGCACAGCCAGGTATCTGGTATCGGTATCGGGGCCAAAAAATGGCACTATTTATAACAGACTATTTTGTCCAAAAAGGCTCTGTAGGTTTACACCCTCCTCAGAATCCCATGAAATTCCAAAGGAGTCCATCATTTTAGACCAAATATGTTTTGTTGCATTAGCCTTTTATCTGTGATGAAATGTTAGCAGACTTTTGGCCATCTCTGATTTATGTTTTTTTATAATCTCTATGGAATGTACAATGAAACTCCTGTTTACAGTAATAAATGCCAACCAAGCTAATCCTGCTAATTGGTTAAACGCTGAAGAAACAAAATACATTGCTGCTCTTAAATGCTTTGCTTTAAATTGTTTTAAATGAGAATCAGACTTAACAAAATAAAAGTTTAAATCACAAATCTTTGAATTGGGAACCACTAACTTTAACCTGAATGTTCATAGATTCAACTTGAATCATTTTTAGTATGAAAGGAGAAAAATAACAGCAAATTGTATGAAATTATAAGGAACTACTAATACACTGATGTGTCCCTAAATGACCATCATTAATAGTAACTTTCGGCTTCATATTTTCCTTTAGTTGCATTTTATTTTCAGCAGTGATTAATTAGGCTGCTTTTATGTGGTTTGGCAGCTACTAATCCCTGTTTTAACTAGGCTTTTTAAAAAGGTTCTATACCTGAATAAAGCAAAACATATGTTCTAGGGACTCTGTGAAGGAGTTTTTCTGATCAGGGATTACAGCTCCAACTGCTCAGAGGCAGGCGTCCTCTTTGGCTGACGGAAAGCCTGGCAGCTCTCTGCTGGAAATAAGAGTTCGGTGTGGACAGGAAACACAGCTGAGAAGCTCCTACACTGTTAAAACAAGCGCTCTTTGTTGATATTTATGTTCTTTGTCATTTCCACTGAAGTGGAAGTTCAAACTGTGGATGTCCTTGTTACAAACCAGCCTCTGTTGCCATCAGCCTGCTGCCAGCTCCACTTGAGCTGCCTCCAGAAACAGTTTTACACAGAACTGGCCTTCATAGCAGTTGAATATCTTAGTGATTATTGACAGTGATTATTAAAACCTAAGCCTCTGTTGAACTTTTGCTGAAAAAGCCCTCATGTATTATGATTTTTTTTCTGTCTAGCAGTGACCTGATGTGAAACCAGGCTTCCTGGAAACATTACAGTGATCAGATCTATTTGCTCTCACTGACCCTCCCCTCTGCTGTTGGTTCCTCTTATCACTCATGTTGTCTTATTCAATGAATCAGTACTTGGAAATCTGCTGCTGATGTATGATGAGGAGAAAAATGTCACCAGGGATAAAAGAGAAGCTGCTCAGAACTATTGAGCATGATTTACTGTGAACAGCTTTACAAGCTACTGAGTGTGTAAACTCTAATGAATTACAATATCACTGAAGAGTTTATTAAGTTAAAAAAAAAAGCTTATGAATATGATGGATTTATTACAAATTCTGTAATAGATTTCTGATGTTTTAATTTGAATAAAACAGCTAATTCCTTTTGACTTTTTTCCATAGATTCTTTAAGGGGGTTAAAGCCAACCAGCTCGGTTTATTATCTGCCTCGCCGATGCTGCTCTCTTCTTTTAAACCTTGATTTAAAGAATTTCTTTAATCTGAAAAGACATTATGACCACTGAACGCCTGTCTAGCTCTAGATGCTTGTGATATTGTCTCTGGTTTTCAGGGTGGCTTCACACCATTAAATGTTTGCCCACATTTTTATCCTGTTTTCTGGGTACGTCTTTGTGTTGCAGTCTAGATGCACTGCCTCCAGCTGAGGTCGGTGTCAAACCTTTCAGGTGTGGAGTCATTTGTGCGGCTCATTTTACTGTATACTTTCTTCCACCCAACTTTCCATTTAAATGCTGGGATACAGCACTTCGGGAACAACTTGCTTCTTTTGCGACTGCATTTAGAGGGCGTCTATGAAGTCAGCAGTCTTCCTCCCAAGATAGTGTAGACCATAAGAAGAGGTTTTTTTGTAATAAAATCCAGTTGTATTCATATTTTCACTTTCTGCAGAAGCTGGATTATGTTTTTTTTTTTTACTGATTCTGTGTATTTAGATTCATCTTTACGCTAAATTCAAACCAGTTTCTTAAAATCAGGAGGTTTAAATTCAAGCTGAAGCCTCCTAAGTTTCTCCACCCGACATGAGTTAAATTTAGAGACCAGCGCTGGTGTTTTCAGCAGCTGTTCAGCACGAAGACAGAAACTAGGGAAACCTAATCACCATCAACATCTCCCAGCTCTTTTCTCACCAACTTTCTGCGACTCAATGTCTTTTTTTTTCATCTTCTTCTTTGCAGAGTCTCACTTCTTATATCCTAAAATTTATTTAATTTCAATAATTTTTGTCCTCCTTTCAGTTCAAATTTTTTATTAAAATTTGGGGGTTGAGAAAAGAGCAGAGAGACATTAAGATTTTCCCCTCTTTCCTGTTTCTGTTTTCAACAGCCTGACAAATGAGCCACACTTAGATGGGGCATGACTCATGCTCTGTGTGTGTGTGGCTGTGCTGTTGTTGGCGATGCAAGTGTGTGTGAGTGTGTAAAATATATTTAGCAGAGAGCGATGAGTCACAGCAGCAGAACTCTGGGAAGGGATTATGTTACTCTGCTGCTGCTGCTCATCAGTGGCCGTCTTACTGTTGCCTCATGTGTGGTCCCCTGATTTTTACGCATAATTTATACCCCCGCTTTTCCATGTGACTAAAAAAAAAATATATGTACTGCCGCAACGCTTGGAGGCTCGAGATAAGCCTCTAACCCTGCTGCCTTAGAGGAAGGTTGGAGGTTAAATGGACATTATTACTGTGTTAAATGAAGGGGGTTTATTTGCACAAAGAATGGGACTTTAATAGAAAATAACAAAAAGGTTCCAAAAAAAGAAAAAAAAGAAAAATAACAATCCACTGGACTTTGTTTGCATGTTTGAAAAAAAAAATAGAAACGCTTCACGATCACGGATGTCATCCTCGCGCAGCGGCCTTGCTAATCTGGATGATGGATGATGGATGATGCAATGGATGACACGCGTGATCGTGAAGCGTTTCTATTTTTTTTTTCAAACTTGGAAGTCTAGTGGATTTTTTTTTTTTTTACTTTTTTGGAATGACTATGACCTAGATGACTGAGAATCTTCACCAGCATAACAAAAGGTTATTGATAAAATGAAATAAACGGCGAACATTGTCTTTATGTGGGATTTATTCTGATCTGGTCTTATAAAAACCTGACTTTTATTTTGGCAAAATGTCCCCACAGCTAAACAAAACATACGCTGGAGATTTTATTATTGATTTTTTTTTAATTATCAGCAAATTTAGTCGTTTTATCCGGTTTGTCTCCTGAACTGTAACGGAAGCCTCTCTTTTAGCAGAATTATAAACACTTCCATTGCATCACATAGACTTTTAGCTGGCTGCAAACCTTCATAGAACAGTTTTGCTCTTTACTATTTTGGCTGTAGACTTCTTTATTAACCAAGTAAAGGAATGGAGGGCCCTTCGCTCCTCATTGGAGGAACCTTACCTACACACTTCCATATTACTTGTTTGCTTTAGATTAGCTCAAAAACAGACGGCTTTGTAAAACTAAACTCCATGTAATACACCATTGCCACACATTAGGGCAGGGCTTTGTAATCTGCAGCTTCAGGGTGGCTCTTAATGGTTTGGATAAAAAGAACAAAAACAGTTTTAAATATTGGTATAACAACAGTACACGCCTCTTCAGTCTTTTAGTTTTTTCATTGAACAAATATTAATCAGCTTCCATAAAAGGGTACTAAAAGTGCCTGTAAGGTTTTTTTTTTTCTATATTACTCTTGTTTGGAAACTGTTGTTTGTTTTTTTATTTACCGTACATCAATATTTACAAAAATATTAGATCCCCTGGAAAAAAATGTAAACATCGTTTTTCGCAGAAGTTTGATTTCTCTTTACTTTTAAACATAACACTAATAAAAATAATAGGTTTTCCATTAATGACCAATTTCCTGCGGTAGATAACGAGAATAATTTATAAATCTGTTTTGTCTGAGTTTTGGTGCAGGGAGGATTATGGTGAGATTTTAACAGGGATCTTGGATCTAGTGAAATCTACTCTTTATATTTCAGCATGTCAAGCCAGCTAGGTCAATTTCATGCTTTCAATCATATGTGTTGGGGCTGACCTCGAGTTTCCAGCAAAACTTTGTACTGTAGCATTGCTGAAAGGAGCAATTGATTGACTTTAAAGTGGAATAACTTGGCCAGTCTGTTTAGCACTCTGATCTTAACCCGATAGAGCACCTTTGGGTAAATTAGAGCAAAGATTTGAAAGCAGACCCTCCTGTCCAACATTAGTGTTCAACCTCACTAATATAGTTCTGAAAGTACTATCCTGGATTTGCAAGAAAGCGTGTGGAGAATTAGTTTTGTCTTCTTCCCAGTAGCGTTAAGGCTTTAGAGCTGCAAAGGGTGGGACGACATCCTAAAAGCCCTGTAGGCTAAGAAAGGGGCGCGTCTATATTCCATGTGTTTGTGTGAAGGGCAGGAGAGGAAAACCTTCAAGGATATAGTGCATTTGCAGCAGAGGGTCAGCTTTACTTCAGGAACTAATTTTTGGTTTCACTTTTTATCATGGAATTAGTTTTAGTTAAGGTCCATTTAAATCTAATTTTAATATTATTATAATTTTTTAAATCTAAACTCTAATCTCAACGTTTGTTAGAACCTTGTAAAACCAGGTTAGGAATGTATTAGCACACAGTTCTGTGTTGATATCGAGGAAGAAAGTCCGGTTTTAACATTTTATCTGTGTTAGAAAGACAAGAGCTGACTTTAATACTGTTTCCTTTTCTAACTTCTAGGTTGAAAATAGTGAAAATCTCCTTCAAGTGCAAACAGTTTTTCATCCAGCTGAGAAGAGAGGCGGTGGGTGTACACTCACACTACTATGCTCACCCACTCACACAAACATATGCGCACCTCTATTTCACCCACCCACTGCTCTGTAATAAACAGCTGGAGATCTTTTCCAATCTAATTAGCCAGTTGTATGAATTTACTCTGTATGTATTGAAGTAAAGCATTTCAGCTCTGCTTTGTCTTCCTCTGTTTCTGTCATCAGGTGTCTGACCAGTCTTTGCCCTAACATCTATGTAGTAATCCTCCTCTTAAACCCTTTGTTTCACATTTGGATTGCTCTATTTTCTGTCAGCCTTTTGTGAATGTACTGTCATTTTTGGAGCTTTTCAGTAATCCTATGTTTAAAGGGCATATTTAATCAGATTTTAGGGCCTGAGGACCTACAAAGCCCAACAGTAGCAACATAAATAATTCACCATCTGGCTTTTTGCTGCTTTTACAGCAGAGGAGAAGTTTTTACCTTTAAAATGTACTGATGTGTCAGCCTTTGAAGGCGTTGCTTTATAAAACTGAACCTGCTTAGCAATATATGAAGTGGAAGGTATTAAATATAACAGAGTTTAAACACAAATCGTCCATACATATAAAATCAATGGAGGTTTACACCACTAAATAAAGAAATGGAGAATTATGTCCTATATCTTTTACACGTGCTCCCATTTTAGGCTATTATTTATGTTTTAATTCAGTGAAATTTGGAGTTAATATAAGAAAAAAAGTATTCAATAAATACTTTAATGTTGATGTTGTAATCTTTTCTGGTTTTCATTGATATCTCCATTCATAAACCTGAACTTATTTTTAGGGAATTGTTTCTAAATCCAGCCGTCTGTTCCTCCATCTATGTGTTTGCAATAATCCATCAGTCTGTCAATTTTGACCATCATCAGTCAGTTTATCCCTCTAGCCACTCAGTAACTGATGTTTTTCCTTCTGCGTGCAGACGGAAACCCGGGAGACCCTGCTGGGCTTCAATATGGTCAACTACCGGGCGTGTAAGAACCTGTGGAAGGCCTGCGTGGAACACCACACTTTTTTCAGGCTGGAGCGGCCCATACCGCCGCAGAAAAACTTCTTCGCTCACTACTTCAGCCTGGGCTCCAAGTTCAGATACTGGTGAGAGGATCTCCCAGTCGTGAAATGATGCTTGTTTTTTTTTTTTTTTATCATATTTTCTTTGTAGTTTGAGATGCTGCAACTTTAGAATCCCCATCATGTAGTATCTATGTTCTCCAGACCTTGTTTAACTTTTCCTCTTAAAATCTCAGAATAAGTTCACAGAGTAACAAAACTGCTCCTATCCCCTTCAGTTACAACTCGTATCCATTAGGTCAAATGTTTTTCTCCTATCCTCGCAGGTAAATCCCCCCATGTGAAGCGTTTCATTTCATATCTAACCTTTTTTAGTTCTCCTTTCTCTGAAATGCATTGGTGAAAACATGAAGGGAGTCTTGTGATGTATTATTGAGTGGCAGTGATGCAACGTGAGCGAGCCTTGTCTGATGTGGTTTTACCCTGGAGATATCTCCACACTTCTCTATAAAGATGGTCTTTTGAGTCACTGCTGTTTTTATCACAGATGAGAAGAGGATATTATGTGTTTCAGTTATTATTATCTGACTAACTGCGTCCTTTGCTCTGATTTTGTTTGGTTTCATTTCCTTTTTTTCCCCAGAAATATTTATACAAATCTAAGGGACTATCAGTTGTCATATTAGATTTTTGTATAATCAGAGATGAGTTAACACTATTAAATATTTTAAATCACTAATAATTGTTGTTTTTCTCTTTAGTGGGCGGACAGAAGTGCAGTCTGTGCAGTATGGAAAGGAGAAGGGGATCAAGGACAGAGTTTTTGCCAGGTAGTAAAAACATTGTGTCCTTGGTGGTTAGTTGGAATATCTCCTCCTCCATTACGTTTCAACTCAACTCCACTGTACTCACCTTTGCTTTGTGGGCATATCCTGCTTTCTTAACGTCTCATCAGTCCACGATTCCACTCAGTAATCAGCATGACTCATGCAATCAGTGAGAAGGGCATCAGTGTGACTCCTCAACCTCTTAACGTGCCAAGACTTTAAACATCATGTTTTCCTCCTCCACTCTCATCTCTGATACTAGGAAAAAATGTTGCTTTTTTAAATATAGACCAATCAGCCTTGATCAGCCTTCTTCCTATTTAAATGGTAAATGGCCTATACTTATATAGCGCTTTATCAAGTCTAAGGACTTTATATATTTTCCACCACTGACACATTTCAGCACAGACACACCGAGTCTGAGAAGGAGTTTTCATATCTTCTCTCTGTTCCTGGAGGATTTTAAAGTTAATTTTTTTTTTTCTAAAAAAGGGCTAAAAATTGTGTTTAAATTAGGAACTTTCAACACATTTACATCCTTCATGTTTAATTAAACCACTCCAGTGTGTCACACTTTAATACGCCACATAAAACAGCTACCGCTATCCGATGAGAACTGTAGAGAATGCACCTTGGCAGCACTTCTTGGAGGTAGTTTTTTTTTTAGACTTTCTTTGGGATTTAGTTCTGGGCCCCATCTAGATCATTTCACAATTTAATTTCCCTCTTATTAAGCTGTTTTTCTGCTGATTGGGATATTTGCTTTGACTCACAAAGATTCTCAGATGCTTCATTTCAGGAACCCAAACTCACTGTTACATAATTATAGTCCGCCTAATAAAAACATACTTCCATTTTAAGAAAAGGGAAATGCTGCACTAATGCTGAGCTCTGGTAAGAAGCTTGTGACATTATCTCTGGTTCAGAGCCGGCTAAACACAGGAATGTGTCAGAGGAAGCCAATGGCCTGGATACGTCTGTGTGCTGATGCTTGAAGCCCTGACTCCAGTCAAAGTGCACAACTTGTGAGCCTTGTCCAAACTCTCGATGGGCTTTGGCTGTCCTTGTTGGCAGAGGACTTTCTTTAACCATGCCTTTTCCTTCTATGAAACCTTCCATTAATTTGATTAGATACAGCACGCTGTGAGCAGCCAGCTTCTATAGCACTGGCATTTGTGGTTTGCCTTTTTTTTGAGTCCCAGTGACAGTCTTGCCCATGTTTGACCCATAAACTTCATCGTCAGGTTGTTCCACACAACAAGAAGTTTGACTTCGGTTCCACTGTGATCTCAATTTAAGTTCAATATTCAAAAAAATAAGATTTTTTGTGTATACACAATAGAAATGTAGCAGTTTTTCTATAACCCAAGAAGCTGAATCCTCTGGGATGTTACTTTGACTGTTTGTTTGCTCTGGTTTTACAATCAGAGCAGCATCTGAAATGAATGATAGTCCTCTTCCTATGAAAGCTACTCTTATATTTTATTTGCTTGTTCAACCTGAACTTTGTAGATATCTGTAATATAGCTGTGTTTGCACAATTTTGTTGGCATTTTTTAAAGATGTCTCTTTTGTAAAAAGGAACTTGAATCCCAAAAAGGAGACCTGTATTGATAAAGGTTTAAAAAAATTGGAAACATTTGGAAGAACCAAACGTTTGTTTTCAGTTTGGTTGTAACCAGAATGTCTTGGTATGGATGCGATGGTTGTTTAATATTCATTCGATTGATAGTGTGGAGGGAGAAACTTTCACAGCTTGAGTTTACAGATTTGAAAACCATCCTGAAGTTAAAAGTAAAGGAATTAGTGTCCAGAATGTGTGGGGTCCTGGATGGAGGGAATGTTAACCTTGATAATCCTCTCTGCTCATCTGATGTCTTGTGGGAGTCTAAACCTGTCCTGTTGTTTGGATATCAAAACCAAATAATGAAGGACAAAGACAAGATAAACTCTGACTCAAAGCAAGAGGGCTTTTTTTCTCTCCCTTAGTATTTTTTTAACAGATTCTGGACAAAGCAGTGATGTTTTACAATTATTCCTGTCCTAAATGTTGGAGCTTTTTAGAGCTTAACTGATACAAATCTAACAACAGCTCCTTATCCGTCAAGGAGAGCTGCAGTCTGTAGACACAGATATTTTTCACGTTTAATAGTTTATTATTTTAGATTTATTTCGTCATTTTAAGATAAAAGACCCACCATGTGGTCCGGAATCTTCATAACCAGTTTTTGTGGGTTGGATGTCAGAATAATCATGGGTAAAGAGAATGAAGAGGTCTGGGGGATGCCTGTATTGACGATCAGAGGAGCAGATGTAAAGTTCCTTATCTTTACCACTGGTAGCTGGTGTTCTTGGATTAAAACGTTCCCCACGTTGCCTTCAATGGTGGTTATAACATCCTGCTGTGTAAACTGTACAACAATGCAGCTGATAGATGTTCTCAATAAAGAGGTGCCAAGCTTATTAGGATTTTACATGTAAAATGTGGCAGATTATTTTTTTTTGTTTGTGTTTAAAACAAAGACGTTTGTTTTTAGTTTGGTTGTAACCAGAATGTCTTTTTGGTCCGAGCAGGTCTCCCAGCAAGCCACTGGCTAGGAAGTTAATGGACGGGACTGACTGGGAGTCTGTAAGCAGGAACAGCCTATCAGACGAGAGACTGGAAACGCAAAGCCTGCCCACACGCTCCCCACCTGGAACTCCTAACCAGTGAGTTATAACAGAGCTGAATTCATGTTTTTTTTTTTAAGGTTTTAGTTATACGGTTCCTTGCAGAGGTATAGGCCTCAGAAGTCTTCCATCTTTTATATCAAAACCACAAACTTTAAAGGATTTGATCAGGATTATATGGGATTGACCTACAGAAAGGGATATGAAACTGTGAAGAAAACAGAAAATTGTTGATAATTTTCAGCTAATTAAAATATTAAAACTGTGGTGTGTATCTATACAGCTTTCATGAATAAATATTTTTTTAAACATACCTTAAAAAACCTGAATATATATTTACCAGCTTTTCCAATTCAGAAACTCTCGTTTTTGATTTTGATTTTTTGGAAAGTAGAGGATGTTCCCTCACAGTGAAAAAACGTCTGTGAACATCGGCCACAGATTTTTAATTGGATGTAGGTCTGGACTTTCACTAGACTATTTAAACACATTCCCATCTTTCTATCCAAACTGGGTGCAGCCCAGGAACTGTTAGCTGCCCTCTGAGCCATTGAATGACCACAGTTCTGACCCACAAACCCAGGCAGCCAAAGGGAATTATTGTTATCGTTTAGAGTAGCATTTCCACAGGCTAATAAAATCATTTTAAATGTAATAAATGTCAAGTACAACCCAAAAAAATTTCCCATTTATTTACCAGGTTTCTGCATTAATCGGAGTTCTGCATACACAACTTCACGCATCCAGCAACCTCCATTGGAAAATAGTCTTGGAGAAAACTTCTCAATCACATTTTTTAGACGTAAAATAATACTAGTCTGAAGAAGCAATCCCCCCAAAAGATAAGAAAACATTAATCCTGTCCTAAAATAACGGAAGAAAGATCGTTCTTATGTTTAGGATCTTTGATGATTTTACTGATCTCTTCTCGAAAAGTTATTTGATGATTTAGTTGAAATACATGAAATCTTGCTGTTACAATTAAATATTGATCGATAATAAAAAAAGGGTGGGTAAGAAATTTTATAAAACAAAAAATAAATATTTGAAGAAAGGTTTGACCTCAACTGACATAAACTTGCTCTGGCTAAATATTTAGGGTTGCATTGCTCCAGTGTTGGTTCTTTTTCAGTCTCCCCCTATGTTTCCTTTCCAATGATATCTCTGAAATTCAATGCATGAAATTAAAAGGAAAAACCCAAAATTAATAGAAGAACCTAAAAAAACTCCAATGTTAGATTTTGGACTCTTCAGTTTGTTTGTGATTAATCAGGTAAGACTCACTTCATGTTGAAAGTAAACACTGTATTTCTTTCCGTGTTCTTGTCAGGAACTCTCTGTTTGTACAAGATGGCACACGGCTACGCCCATCGTCGGTCGGCCACCTGGTTGATCACGTGATCCACGCCTCTCCCAGCCTACCTGTCTTCTCCTCCAATCACAAGTCGGCATCATCCACGCAGGCCAACAGCATCAGCCTGGACTCGACACCGTCAGTCCTAATCTTTTGCTCTTTCTGATAATAATTTCATTTGTCCCATTTTCTTTACCTCTTCTTTTCAAAACAGAGTTTCTAAATGGGGATAAATGTCAGCTTTGACTTGGCAAAGGATTAGTTAGATCATAGCTTCGCTGCTTCATAAATAAAACATCTCCGCAGAACAGCCAGCCTTTAATTTAGCAATTACATTTTCCTCATCAGTGTTAGTCAGTCTGTCTGTGCTGACGGGTTTATTTTTGCTCCTTTAAACGTCTCTCGGTGTCTGTGGCGTCTCCCAGCAGTTCACACCCTCTCTTGGTGTCATTTAGCTTGCCCCATTGGAAAGATGAGCCCTTTGAAAAACAGCCTGTAAAATGTGTTTATAGCAGCATAGCAGGGTGGAGGAGATTGAACAACAGGACTTAAGTAGATCTGGGCTTGCTGCACATCCCCAACAGCTCGCACACTACCAAATATCCGGTAAAGATTTTTAAGGTCCCAAATTGCTGTGGGTGTAAAAAATTAAAGAGCTGGGCCGATGCAGCGGTTTTCAGAGCGGTGAAGTCAAATCAAAGTGTCGCTGAAACTTTAGTGGGTCATAACTAAGAGCTAAAATATGACATAATCACCTGCTCTCTTCCCTGTAAAGCACCCTCGTTCAGCTCCTATTGCAGAAGCAGAATCTGACACTGAGTCTATTGAAAGAAAAGAAAAATGTATTTCAGTAAAATTATTCCAAGGGGTAGAGAACAGATCCCATATTAGGAAATAATTGTCCTAACACAGTGCAGGAATAATTGGCAATCTCCCAAGTTGATCTAATAAAACTTGACTTGATTTGAGTCTCTATAAAGATTTTATAAAGTTTTATGAAATAGACTATCTGAGGAAACCAACTCTGGTCTGCTTTGAAGGAAACTAAGCAGCTGTGTTATAAAATAACCTAGCGATTGAGTTTCAAAGCTGATTAAAAGAAAAGAGCTTTGCTGAGCACGGTGGAGGATCTGTAATGCTGTGGGCCTTATACATCGCAATTTCTTCTGGGAGGGGGGAACTGCTTCCAATCCCCCTGACCTAAAACTTCAAAATAACTATGAGCTAAACTTAAGGTGAGGTTGTCAAATGTTTTGCTAAAGGCTGTGTGAGATATTTCAGATGCACAGTAAAAACTGAACTATATTTTGAAGGATTTATTCACACATCCTTGGCAGAGGTAGAAATAATCTCGTAAATTTTCTGTCAAAGATTGTCTTGACCTAACATTAATTATTCCCTTAATGAAATCATGAAAAAGTCAAAAATCGATGGCAATTTGTCCAAATTCTTAGATTTTAACTGTAAATTTGGAGCAGATCAGACTGGTCTTAAGCCGTCTGTGTCGTGAATTTTCAGTCGGCATAATGGTGACAGATCAAAGCCAAGGAATTTGACTTAACTGTCATGTGCACAACACTTAAGAAATATTAGCCAAATTTTACAAACCCCTTTTCCTATCTGATTATTGATTCATTAATAATAAAAAAAAAAAGGTTAACAGATTGAACCGTTAGCAAAAATCATTAGCTGCAGTTCTGTAAATTTGAATACAGAAAGATAAAGGAAAGGCAGGTTGTGATGTTTAGTTTAGTAGCAGACAGCTCTGGCTGTAAGGGGTTTATCAGACTGATAGCTTGGGGAACGACGCTGTCTCTGTGTTAGCTCTGCTTTCCAAATAGCGCTTTTTTTAGACATCATGTAAAAGTTTAAACAGTTTCAGTCTGCAGTGTTTTTAGTGGCCCTTTTCCTGACCTGTACAAGTCTGTACAGATGCGTTTATGGTTTTTTAAATCCACCATTGCTTCTTTTCTATATTGGATGATTCTGTTGTCATGGTAGTAATCTCCAGAAATGGATTCAAAGTAATAAGTTGAACTTTTAGTGATATTCTAAGCCTTTGGTGGCTCTAATGTCTATCTTTCACCAGCTCCATTATGGCATCTGTGGAAAAGATTTGCTCCCAATCCACTTCCTTCATAATAACTATCTGATTGCTGCAGATTATATAGTAATGGTGCATTTTTTCCTCTCACAATTTATGTTCCTTATGGCAAAAACTAAAAATGCAACTGCAGCTTTACCATCCTGATTGATTTCCTGGTTCACCACTTTATTCAGGCCTATAATCCAAATCTTCCCAAAGGGTTTCTCTGATTTTCTCTGATGTGAGCTGACGGTTCTCCTGCAGTAGAAGCAGTTGCACACTCTGCAATTCACTCTGACATTAATGCAATATTCTGCATATGTTGCTGCGTTTGTAGTTGAATTTGGGGACATTTGATATTCGAAGTAATGTGCATAAATGTGTTTGTTGTATTATTTGAAGGATATCGTTGGGTTCGATTTTCTTCCCACAAACTTAGAGCTCATTTGGGTTTTTAATTGACTTGTTTATCAATTTCTCATATTGCTAAGTTCTAACCGCAGTCCTGTAAAAAGGATTTTTCACCCTTCCAAATTTTTCCTGTTTTTGCTTTTTCTCACATTTTTCTTTTTCAGATTAATCATCTTTTATATCATAGACTTAGACTGAACTTTATTTATCCCTTGGGATTACTCCTTCAGGTAAATTCTGGTTCCACTAGCTTATATAGAGTACACAGAGTTAAAGCAAGATGCCATTTAAAAATACTACAGACAATATAAAAAGAGCGTATATCATACAAAAGAGCATGAAAAAAAGTTGTAATGTCCTGAAATATATTTCCTGTAGATTTAAAAATATCTGCACAGTAGAGCCAGTCGAGCTCTAAGGAAAGACTAGATAATAGTTGACTTGGATTATTACACTTGTACTGTAGAGATGTACTGACCTAATACGAATAAGTAAAAAATTACACGGACTTCACAGTAGTTGGCATGTGTACGGAAGAGGATTAGGGCCACTGAAAAAAAAAAAAGTTAACTGATTTTTTTAATTTTATTTCAGTTTAATATGGGAAAAAAAAGTCAGAATTCTGACTTTAATTTCAGAATTCTGACTTTAATTCTGAGAAAAAAGTCAGAATTGCGACTTTTTTTCCCATGTTAAACTGAAATAAAATTTAAAAATCAGTTTTTTTTTTCAGTGGCCCTAATCCTCTTCCGTACATGTGTTATTGCACAGTGAGAGAGAAAAATATTGCACATGAGTGACATAGATCACTGCTAGTCTTGCGGAATCCAGAAACCCCTGCAGTAGAAGCTGTCTTTCAACAGGGAAGTAGGCAGTAAGATCTATAAAACCAGCACACCATCCCAAGATCTAAACAAAGCCTCAAAGTTAATGGTTCAACAGTCAGAGGAAACTGGGAAAAAATGGGATGAATACTGTGACCCTAAAATCTGTGGTACTCATAATGATTGGCTGTTGTGGCCATCCATCCATTTCTGTCACACTCTATTGTGTTTGCGAGGGGTGCTGGTGCCTATCTCCAGCTGTCTACAGACGAGATGCAGGGTACACCCTGGTCAGGTTGCCAGTCCATCGCAGGGCAACATAGACCGACAGGACAAAGAACCATTCAGGCACACACTCACACTTAGAGAATTTGGAGAAGCCAGTTAACCTAAAAGTCATGTTTTTGGACTGTGGGAGGAAGCCGGAGTACCCAGAGAGAACCCACATATGCTCGGGGAGAACATGCAAACTCCATGCAGAAAGACCCCGCGCCGAGAATCGAAATCCCGGAACCTTCCTGCTGCAAGGCAGCACTGCTACCCACTGTGCCACTGAGCAGCCCCATTGAGTCCAATGACGTGAAAATTGCCCGATTTACGAGTACTGCTTCTTACCTGGCGCAAATCTACTGTTTATATAACTGGTGTCCTGAAGAAGGTAAATTTAAACGTGTCTATTCTTCAAGAGCATTATTTGTGAATGTGGGCCTATGGTTTATGTGGTGAGCTGTCAAAGCCTTACTGTTACATAAGAAAGCAAAAAGTAACATTTTATTTGAAAAGATTTGAAGTGCATGTTGTCCAGTCATGAATGTTGTCACGAATGGAAATTTAACTCTCCTGATTGAAAATGTCGGGCCTTAAAACTTAAGCTAGTCCATTCAGGACGGTTGGAGAAAAAATCAGGACAAAAAAAATCAGGACAAATTCTGGTGTTAGTTTGTAAGGCGAGGATGGTTCAACCCTTTATCACATCTAAAGGGGTAATAACTGCCTTGAAAAGCTTATTCCCCACAATAAATGGGATCAACTTTAAAATAACTGTCTGATAGTCCTCACATAAACAGGTTTGATCCGAACAGTTAAGCATAAATAAGCAGAACAGAAGAATTCACTGAGATATAAATATTTTGTAGTATTTTACGAGTTGTTTCACAAAGCAGATGTGAGCTATAAAGATGTTTGCTGATCCATTACAAGCCTCTGCCTCATGTCGAAGTGATGAGAGCAAAGGAGGTGGATGTGCCATCTTGGCTCCGTCCCGCTAAGCACCGTCTCAGTCTGACCTGGTTTTGACCCGTAGTAAATGTCAACCCGTGTGTGTCTGTTTAAGGCACAAAGTGGCACCAGTTGCAGCAGCCAAAACAAACGAGATGCTCTTTGACTGATGCCCCCTTCCCCCAAGGAATGCCGCTTCGTAGCCCTTTTCTCCGACACAGAAACACACACTGGCTGAATCGACAGGCTTTTACCCACAAAGAAGCGAGGCTTGACATTTCTGAAAGCTTTAACTGACTGACCATGTTGTCCCCCCCTCCCTGCGCGCACTAACAGTCTTTTACTGTCGGCTTGATGGAGATGGAGCGTGAGGGATGGTTGTTTTCCTTCTCTTTGCTGCCTTTTTATTGAGGTTAATGCCCTGGGACAAACCGTTCTATTACCCCTTTCTGTGTCTTATTTCCTCTAATACTTATCTATATTTTTGTACTTATCCCCTAAAACAAGTTTTCAGCTTTTTATATACTGTAAATTTGACAGACTCTACCATCATGCAGAAGAAAATTCAGGTTTCCATCGATCAATGTTCATTTGCTGACCTTACTCTTTATTTCCTCTGTTGCTCTGTCTTTCAGTGGAATCTAACTTTGTTTTGTTTTTCATTTTTTGTCTTCTTCATCAGGTCTCCTGATGGGATGGATGGCCAACCTCCAGCTCTGCCCCCGAAGCAGCTGAGCAGGAAAACTCTGAGCCAGATCATCCAGGCTCACTCCCAGCAGAGCCTCCTGGACAACCACCTCAACGAGATGTACGACGTTCCTGTGAACGCCGACAAAACCACGGTCAGTGAGCCCAGGCAACGTGTCTCTATAAGGAGGATGCTAATCACTTTAGCTTTTCTTTTAAGTATCATGATCTCACAGATAAGAAACAGAAAAAAATATATATCTTTTAAGAAAAGCAATCTAAAAAAAATTAATGGTTTAAAAAAAAAAGCCCTAATTTATAGCCCCCTCAGTGAGCCTCAGTGATGATCTCCTGTTTAATCAGAGTTCTGTATGGAAGAGGAACAGTCCCATAGAATTACAGATTCCCTCTTTGGCTAAAAGTGGAACAGGGGATTTTTTCACATCTCCATCCTTTGTCTTCCACCAGAATCACGCAGACATTTTCCTGGAGGAAAAGCTCAATCTTAGTCTAATATGAACAAAGCAAACAGTTTGAGTTAAGTCACAGTTTATCTAGTTTACAGCTTTTCGAACTGTACATGTTGGCAAGCTTAGCTGAGCACCTACTTTTTGAAGCCATTTCATGAATTTTATAGATTAGAACACATCAGACTTTCCTGAAAGGGATGGTCTCTAGTATTTCCCAATTTAAATAGTCGGTAACGGATAATGATTTCTGTGTCATATTTAGACCATAAAAACTGGACACTGTTGTTGATTCTAAGTTAAAGTTTACCAACATTTTGATCAACTTGTATGACTAAAAATGGGCTAAAACAATTTATTGGGTTGATTCTGATTAATCAATGCTTTAATTGATAGTTATCTAATTTAACAACTGAGTAATGGACCTTATGCACAACTCAACTATTTCCTGAACTGAAGGAAGCTGTTGTGTTTCCTGTCTTTCATTACTGGCTGAACTGATTAATCCAGGTGTGCCTCACCATGGTTACTGAGGTTAGGCACACCTGGATTAATCTGTTCATCCAGTAGAAAAAGACAGGAAAAAAAAGAGCTTCCTCCATTTCCAAAAATAGTGGAGTTGCTCATAGAGCCCATTGCTAAGTGAAGTTTACAAACCTAAGAAATACAATTTGTTTTAATCCACTCTGAACAGTAATTAATCCAAACTTGTACTAAACATATGTACAGTTTGCATTTAAGATGATTTTTTTTTCTTTTTAGTTTATTGAATATAAGTGTAAGAGGCAACTTTTTACTTCTTTATGAATATTTTACCAATCGGCCGGGCCGTTCTTATTCTATGGGCTGACTAATAGGCTCAGAGAAAAACAGCTTTTTTGAATGAAAAGTTTCTAATGATCAAATATGTTTTATCAAAGATTCGTCTGCATTTTATGGTAGATGTTTGTCCCAGATTAACTGCATAAAAAACAACCTAAGCCTTCTAAAATTCTTGTAGCAGAAATTAGTTTTAAACAGTCATACATCATAGTGGTATATTAGCTTCAAAGAGTTTTAATGATGTTTAATAATGTTTGTTAAAGAATAAAAGAAAAATGTTTTCTGCTATAAAGCGGTCATTCCACATGGATTTGCAGCTTTATATGACTTTTTGCCCCCTGGTGGTCAACTCACTCCCGTCTTCAATATTTGATGTTTCAGTTTAAAACACATTTGTCAGAAACAAATGTTATGATGCAGATCTGTGGGAGGAGAACAGCTGGATACAAATGTGACTCGATTGTGTTTTTAATGGCTTCTTTCAGCTTAACGGCGTCGTTCCGCATGATAATCTGGTTCTCATCAAGATGAGGCCGGATGAACACGGACGCTTTGGCTTCAATGTGAAGGTGAGCTTTAAATTCAGCTGTTCATTGGTTCATGCCTCAGTCTGAACCCCTTAAAAAACAAATCTGTGCTAGTTATTAGATTTGAACATAAGTTTTTATCTCCAGGGTGGAGCTGACCAGAAGATGCCTATCATTGTCTCTAGAGTGGCTCCGGGTACCTCAGTAAGTTAAAGAACGAGCCTCTCAAACACCTGCTGCTTTTCAGATCAATAAAATCTCCCTTTCATCCCCGTCTGCCTCTTCAGGCCGACCTCTGCGTGCCTCGCCTTAACGAAGGCGACCAGGTGGTCCTTATAAATGGGCGGGACATCTCTGACCACACTCATGACCAGGTGGTAATGTTCATCAAAGCCAGCTGTGAAAGCCACTCTGGAGAGCTGATCCTATTGGTCAGGCCGAACGGTAAGTTCTTAAGATGAAACATAATCTGATAATAAATACAAACCTCATAACATTGAAAACATCAAGCAGGGGGAAAAATGGACAGAGCTATTAAACCAGCATTTTAAGAAATTAACCCAAAGCATAACCTCAATTATTTTACAAAGACAACAAACCAAATGTTTTGGAGTGATAATGAAGCTCTGATCTCAAACCCAGAGAAAATGTAGCCTCAGCACTGGAAAAACGAGCTAGAAATAAGTAAAAATGTCTTAAATTAAGTGTATTTACCCTTAATTTGAGTTGGTAAATTAGATGATTTGCCAATGGAATGAGTATTTTTACGCTTCAAATAAGATATTTCTCTAAAATGCACTTGAATTAATTCTTATTTTAAGTGTAAATTGTCTTATCCAATTGGCAAAATATCTCTTACCTTCTCAGTTTAAGAACAAATGCACTTAGATTTAAATTTTTTTCCAGTGAGGTCTCAATCTAAAGGAAATAGTTGTGTGATTTGTTTTCTCCTTGTCTTTCAGCAATTTATGATGTAGTGGAAGAGAAGGTAGACTCTGAGCCAGAGTTTCAGTACATCCCAGAGAAATCCCTGCAGGATCCCACCCAGCTTGACCAGCATGCCTTGAAGGACTCCATGATGGCTTTAAAGGAAGGCCTGAGCAGTGGAGCCATACTGGCTCAGTTTGATGTGAGGAGGAAATTCACTTCGTCTGACTGAATGCATTAATCGGACAGGAAAAGGTTTATCTTCCTGATGATCTCCATCTTTGGTCCCACAGCAACTGTACAGGAAGAGGCCGGGGATGACCATGCTGTGTGCCAAATTACCTCAGAACGTTTCCAAAAATCGCTACAGAGACATCTCCCCATGTACGTGACCTCGCGTCTTCATGTTTCCTCTATTCACACTCTCTCCTGCTTCCTTTCATCGTGAAATCTAAATCTCCCTGTTCCCTGTTGGTTTTCTTGCGCTCCGCTAACAGATGATGCCACACGGGTCGTACTGAGAAGCGCGGACGACTACATCAATGCAAATTACATCAATGTGAGTTTGTTTCTCCTTAATCAGAAGCATGACCTTCCTTATCTTTTAAAGCTTCAGTGTTTCTTACCTGTGATGAAGATAAAAAAGTGATGACATTATCTGATATATGACACGTCCCTCTGTGCAGATGGAGATTCCTGCATCCAGCCTGATAAACCGCTACATCGCATGCCAGGGCCCACTGCCCAACACCTGCCCTGACTTCTGGCGCATGACCTGGGAGCAGGGCTCATCTATGGTGGTCATGCTGACCACACAGGTGGAGAGAGGGCGGGTAAGTTATATCCCCAGGCATAGGGGTGTAATAATAGTTTTGTATCGATGCATCAATCCAACAGCCGACGATCCGATGCATCGACACGTCCGCAAGATTATCGATTCATGGCTGTTTTTTTTCCTCCGGTCTATTTTTATCAATTTTCTCCTGGACATAATTCTGACTCCTTTGCTGCGGTGGCACTAAACCCTCCTACCTCGCTTCCTTTAGCCACTACCCTCTTTCCGCATGCACACACACTCACACACTTGCGTAAACACAGAGGCATTATTATTTTTCAGTGAATGAGGTTTTCATAGGCCTAGGTGGAGTACAACTTTGCTACTTCTGTTATTTGCTGTTGTTTCTCAAATAAAATGCATAACGATATTACAGCTTTCATTGATTTATTTCAAACTTGAAACTTTGTTTAGCCTGTAAGGTCAAAAAAGAAAATTAACCAATTAATCAAATGTAGAAATATGTCAGTGACTTGTTTTTGTTCATTTAGACTGTTAAAACAGATTAAAAAGGACAATGAATCCTGGAAATTTGATGTGAAAATCATGTGAATCAGACATTTAACGTCCCTGATTCTCTTTATTCATTCATTCATTCATTCATTCATTCATTCATCCATTCATTCATTCAGTATTAAACAGAGCAGCTTGTGAAAGAAAGAAACCAGCATTACATAACAACAAAGAAAGCTCCAGAAGCAGATCCTTGCAAGCTCTTAGAGAGAGATCTGATCTGCATGATCCTCTGTTTTTGCAGGTGAAGTGTCATCAGTACTGGCCCAACCCAGACAGCAGCACCTCCTACGGAGACTTCAAAGTCACGTGCCACAACGAAGAGGGCAACTCTGCCTTCCTGGTGCGAGAGATGACGCTCACTCACACACAGGTAATCACACAGACACACGCGCTGATTAAACCACGTAGGGAAGGAGTCGAGAAGGCTCCAGATACTCTCACCCTGCTGAAGACCCCGAAGAGGTGTGTTGCCATAGTGACCAGTGTGGGCTGTTCTTTTTCTGGATCCCCACGCCGAGGCGCCGGCTTCATGCTGTGGGTTCTGGTTGCCATGACAACACAACCATCCCATTCAGTCACAATGCAGATACAGAGAAAAGATGATCTAATGAGGAGAGTGAGGAGTAGGAGGAATATTTACTTATTTTTGCTGTTTTTATGGAATATGTTAATGAAAAGTTGGCTTTGTTGGCATGTTTAGGCGCTTCGAGCTTCAATGATGTGGTCCTAAACTTTAAACTCAAACTCTTCTCCATATAAGACAAACATAAAAAAAGGATTGCTGTTATATATATGAAGTCATTTATCATTTGTTAAATGTTCTTTTTTTTCTCAGAGTGAGCAGCAGAGAGAACTTACTCAGCTTCAGTACCTGGCTTGGCCCGACCACGGCGTTCCTGATGACTCCACTGATTTCCTGGACTTTGTAGCTCTGGTACGAAGCAAACGGGCTGGACAGGACCAGCCGATGGTGGTACACTGCAGGTACGGTTGTTTTATTTTAAACATACAAGTAGTTTTTTCTTCTGTATCTAAAAATGAAGTAACCCCCTATTGATGGCATTGAGAGCCACTTTTAAAACACCCTTTCTTCCTGTGATCAACATGTTCTTAATCAACTCAAAGGTCCGGACACGGGATGGGGAATGAAGTTTACTCACAATATTCTCACTCTGATGCATTTAAGGAGCATAACAACAGGAAAGGGATAAATTCATAACTACTAAAAACCGTGGGTCACATAGACACGTCAGCTGCAACAGCTCCTAAATGAGCAATAATTAAAAAGGAATCCTAATGTTTTAAATAAAAACAATAAATAAAACATAAAGCCCCCCTCTTTTTCTTTGCAAAGTCAAGAGAGAAAAGGAGCTAAAAAGTAGTGCCACAGTGCAAATACTTTTAAAGGATGCAGTGGCATCTTGGACATTGTTGAGACCCTGGGAAGTCTCATATGATGCTCAGGAAGTAAACACAGGCTTCTTTTCAAACCGCAGTAATTCAGCTCCATACTTTTAAGTTTGGCTGAAGTCATTGTTGAAGCGGACGATTGTTTATAGGGAATGTAACTTCCAGGTGACATCAGTTCATGACTCAAAACAGAACAGATACAAGTTGAAAGCCACATCACTTCCATACACTTCCACAATCCTCGCTGCATGAGCTTAAAGCTGGCCTAGATGCTTTTCTCAGTGGACAGCCATGGTTTGTAAACCTGAAGAGGCTGCGGGGCAAAAATAAGTATGTTGATTTTAAGGGCAATTCTATGTAGAGCATCTAAAAGCAACATAGCAGCATGACTTAGGTTTGCTTTGTTTTATCTGACTTCTTAACCATTGTCCTATTGAAATAATTACAGCACCACATTGTTTCTACATTATACATTCTGTTAGGAGGAAACCAAACAGCATATCAGCAAACACCTCAATTTAGAGTTGTGGTGATTTGGGCGCTCATTGGTCTGATAGTTTAAGTTTTGCTGTTTCTTATTAACAGTTGAAGTCAGACTCAGAGTTCACTGCAGCGTGAAAGATTGAGAAAATCACTTAGCAACTATAGCTTGCCTTACCTTATGCTAGCTTATCTTTGTACACAGTTTTTGTTTTTCACCCACTGCTGTTTCATTCTAAGTTTAGCTTTGTTTTAAGAAGAATTTTTAAATGTTTTTCTCTATTGTATCTTAAGTAAATGAAGAGAACATTAAATGTGTTTATTTTCTTTACATCCTGTTTTTGTTTTGTTTTGTTTCAGCGCTGGCATTGGTCGAACAGGGGTTCTTATCACCATGGAGACTGCGCTGTGTCTCATGGAGTGCGGTCAGCCTGTGCATCCTCTAGATATTGTCAGAACCATGAGAGATCAGAGGGCAATGATGATACAAACGCCTGTAAGTAGACTAGTTAGCGGCTTTCAGTCCTTCCTTGTTTCCTACTCGTATGTCCTTCGGCCTACCTTATATCTTACCTTCCTCCAATCTGTGTTCTTTCTTTCAATGCATCATAGAACCATTATTTTCTGTCTTGTCTTTCATTTCTTTCTCTCCTTCTATGTTCCCTTCCGTTAGTCCTTCCCCCATTTTTTGTGTTCCTTTTTCTTTAATCCTTCATCATCACCAGCCGCTCTTCCTTCCTTTTTTGTGTCCTTCCCTCTATATTTCGTCCATCTGTCCCTTCTCTTCAAAAGTGCCAACCTGCACCATATGTCAACCCTGCTTCCTGTTAAAGTTCATAGGAATTTTAATTAAATCTTTGTTTTTTAAATGAACCTTAATTTATTTTAGAAATCCTGGAAAGGTTACAATAAAAGCATGTAGGAACCCTGGAGTCAGATTAACACTCAAAATGTTCTCATCTGTTTTTTCTTTTACCCTATCAGAGCCAGTATCGCTTTGTGTGCGAGGCCATCTTGAAAGTGTACGAGGAAGGTCTGTTTAAGCCTCAAGCACCAGCCGTCTACCAGCATAAGGAAAAGCCTAGGGAGGAAAAGGCTGAGGAGGAGGAGGAGAAGAAGAAGAAAGAGGACAGAGAAGAGACTGAGAAAGTAGAGGACGAGGCAGAGGCGGCTGTGGTAGAGCTGCTGGAGGGAGGCCTGGACGAAGAGGACGAGGATGACGATGAGGAAGTGGAGGTGCTGGACGTGGGGGAAGTGACGGAAGAGGAGGAGGAGGAGGAGCCGAGCGTCGCCAGCTGCACCAGCGTGACAAGCGAGACCAGCGTGAATCCAGATCCGGATCCTGTTCCTGCTGACCCTTGACCTAAGCGTGGAGGTCACCAGGACGAGGAGAAAACAGAAGCACTGTTGCACTTTATGCTGACAAAAATGGAAAAAAATTGACAAACAGAAATGAAAATGATGAACAAAAACGAGAATTAAAGAAATCCAGCTGTGTTGAATAGGTACAGTGATGCCGTGTTTTTATAATCAGGGTTAGAACAGGTGTAAAAAACAGTAAACAGTACGAAAAAATCAAGTACGGATTGGGAAATCGCTGTAGTGCCATAAGTCTAAAGGGGAAGGGCTGCCCAGTGGATGAAAAGCTCCCCAACCGTTTTCTTTCTCTTTTTTTTCTTACCCAAAGGGTTGCCCTGTCCCCTTCTGAGCAAGTTTGCCAGGTGGACATGCCTTTTTCTAAGTCCTTTTATCTGATAAAGAGAGAAATCTTATCTTTTGTTCCTCAGAGTATTTATTGTGTTTTTAGTTTGTGTCCAACCCTGTCCACTGAACAAAAAAGCTCTATGTTCTGTTTGTTTGTATGAGTGTAGGGCTTGATGCTCTCCTGATTCAATCTTAGCTAGTGATATAGTGTTACTCCTGCTCTGTTCTGTTTTATTTTTTGGCTTTTTGTGTGGCGGGGGGGACGCAGTGATTTAATTTATTGTATGTGGTTTGATCTTTCTCCGCTTTCTTGTCTACGTTTCTGACAGCATAGACTCACAGGTGGACAGCTGAAAGCACTTTCTGGTTTCTTTTCCTCCACGCAGTGGTGAGCTAGGTACTTACTCGCTCTCCATGCTGTGGTTTTCGTAGCTTGGACACACACATACACACATACTCATAGTTTGTAATCCTCAGGGCCTTTGTTTACTGGAGATCTCTGTTTCACTTTTGCAAATATTCCCAGCAGTATTCTGTCATCCAATACAACTTAACAGGCTTAGACAAACAGAAAAACAGTTTCCACAACTAAAATCTAAACTCAACACCTGGGATCCCGTCTGTTTGGTGTTCCTGCTGAAGTGTCCTTGAGCCAGACACGAACAGTAAAGCCCTGTCTCATTCCAGTAGACATCTTCTATCTGATCAGAATGAGTTTACATCTCGGATATTTCCATATATTTCATGCTTTTGTTTGTTTGTTTCAGGGTCGGTTGAAGAGCTGCTACGAGTTTTATGCAATCAGTATTTGCTGTTTTTTCTGTTGTGCTTCGACAGAAGGTGTTATAATTAGCTGATTTAAGTCTTTAAAAAGCTCCTGATGTGAAAAGTCTGATCTGTGTTGATCTGTGTCCTCCCTCATAAAAACAAGCAAAAAAAACAACAAAAACATCTTTTTTTTATTATTATTATTAGCTTTATCCCTCATACAGCCACAAACTTCAGTGTGTTTTGTTATATTTGATCAGATTAGACCAAAACAAATGTGATTGTAAAGCTGAAGGTAAAGGATGCATGGTTTTTTTTCACCGGGATATAGATTGGTGAAATGGGGCTTTTATTTTCAGAGCAAATACCATCTGCTTCCTTTGCAGTTACTGCAGCAAGTATTCTGGGTGTACGCCTCCAACTATTTGCCCATTTTCTTCTTTTTGAAACAACTGAAGCTCAGAGCGGAGGGGAGAGTCTATGATGATCATTTGTTAAGTTCTGACTCTGGTTCTGAATTTGGATTCACCTCCAGACTTTGACTGGACCATTGTTGAGCATTAATGGGCTTTGAGAAGAAGCTCCATTTGTGGAACAGATTCTATGTTTTTAAAAGTTTTTTCTTTGTGTGAAGGTATTTAACTCCATCCGTCTCCACATCAGCTTTGTCCAGCCCCTTTTTTTTCTCTGCTTTGAACTAAACATGCCCCTCAGCATAATGCTGCTACTGCCATGTTTCACTATGAGAATGTTGTTTCTAGAAATTAGGTTTTATTTCACATTCAGAAAATGTTCAAATTTTGCAGACAGGGCGTCTGATGACATTTCTTCAATAGGCACCTCCTTGATTTTATTTTCAGATAGTTCTCTAGGTTTTAAAACCATGCACCGTTTGTATTGTTCTATCCTATCAAATACCAAATGCACTGAGTTTGGTGGTTATGAATTGGACAGAAAAGAAAAAAATTAGAACGTAGGAATGTTTTAAGCTAGGTACTGTACGTCATTTTCCCCTCTTTCCTTCTCTATTCTGATGTATGCATGAAGTTTTAACTGCATCCAAATCCATTTCAGTTGATAAAATATTTACTTTGTTTAATCTTCCTTTTCAGAGTTGAATCATAATTCTGGGGATGAACAAAGAGCTGCCATCCTCTTCCAGTTTTATTTATTTCTTAAGCTTTTCTCTAGTGTGTCACTCTCCCTCAGTCATCTTCATAGCCCACACAGCATCCATTCTCCTGTTTTTTTTCCCACCCTGATGCCTCTCTTTTTGTTTCATTGTACACAGATCCCACTCTCTCTGCTTGGCCTCAAGGCAAAAGACGCATCTGAGCAGAGTTTGGTGGGTCCAGAAGCACAGCTCAGTTTTAAACCAGGCAATCGATGACTTGCTGAGAAACTGGTTTTAACTGTTTCTGTTTCTGTTGATGTGTGTGTATGTGTGTGAGCTTAAAGCTGGCAAATCAGCGTGAAAACAAACTGAACAAAAGCGGGAAAACCTCTATAGATTGATGGGAGTCGTAAGTTTATAACGTAAGTGGTAGCTGAAGGTACTGATTGATCCAAGTCTGGGAGAGACGACATGTGGGGAGGTGTTTACGTTTGTTGTATTTTTGTAGAAAAAAAAAAAAAAAAAAAAACTAATATCAGTTTTAATTGGTTAGTGGAAGGGGACAGCACTTTGTAGAGAGGCTGGGCGGGAAGGTAGTGCTACTGAACATAAAAAGCAAATCTAAGAGACGTAAAGCATTTTAAATAAGTACTTTTATTCTTAATTTATCTTTGTTTTACTTTGGAAATGACACCTGTAAAGAACAAAGAAGAGAACTCCTAATGACACAGTGCCACTTGTTCATTTTGTGTAAATATTACTAGACGATGTAAATACAATGTTGTATATGAAAAAAAAACAACTTTAAAATAAAAGGGAAAATCATTTGTGAGCAGAAAAATTGTTTTATTTTTATTTGGATGATGCCAGATGTGACACAAATACTGTGTAACTCAAAGGTTTTTATTTGTTTATTTGATGTTCAACGAGCCACAAAGTGTTTTACCGTATTATGCCATTGGTTTATTTCCTATTTGTGTCCTAAAAAAAAAAAAAAAAGAAGCGTTTGTCCTCAGTTGCTGGTTTCTTATTGGTACCATGGTTTTAAAGTGCTTTGGACATGTCTATAAGCTTGGTTCTGAACAATTAAAGCTTGTCTGTCAAAGCATGAAGATTTGGCTTCAGATCACATTGCTTTTCCACACTGTAAAAGTGAGGTTAGGCAACACAAATTAGCTCATAGCAAGATTGATTCACAACTGAAGACTTCCAATAAAGTGAACCTCATTGAATAAAAGCAAATAGCTGTGGCTAGAAAAAAACACTTTAGTGCGAAGAATCACAAACTGCACCATCTTTTATTCAACCACATTCTCTAAACAGTAATATTGATTTACTTCTTATATCCACTGTTAACTAGTCGCACTACTGTTCTACATGCTGATGAAGATTCTCAGTCATCCAGGTCATAGTCATTCCGTAAAAGTAAAAAAAAAAACAATCCACTGGACATGGTTTCCAAGGTTTGAAGATGTTTCGCTTCCCCTCCAGGAAGCTTCCTCCAAGCGAAACGTCTTCAAACCTTGGAAACCAAGTCCAGTGGATTGTTTTTTTAAACTGTTACGGAACGGTTCTACATGGTTTAGATCTGGAGGCAGAGAATGCCACGAAAGAAGGTTGATTTTGTCTAATTGTGTTGATTCTGTTAATTTGGGCACAATGCATGCTAATGAGCTTCTAAAGGTGAAACACCATCAGTACTGGATGTCCTCCACCATGCTTTAAAGTTGACATTAGGGGCTTTCAAACAAAACAACAACGGGAAAGTTAGTAGCTAAAAACTGGATCATACTTTGGGGAAAAAAAATACAAGTTCAATTTAGTTTATATAGCGCCAATTCACATCCATTCATTTTCCTTTATGCTTATTCCTGCTGGGATCGCGAGGGGTGCTGGTGGGTCTCCAGCTGTCAATGGGTGAAACAGTTTCAGTCCATCACAGGGCAACACAGAGACAAACAACCATTCACACCTAAGGAGAATTTAGAGAAGCCAATTAACCATGTTTTGGATTGGGAGGAAGCCGAAGTACCCTCTTGCTGCAAGCCAGCAGCGCTACACACTACACTTCATTTCAAGGCACTTTAAAGAGACAATTCAATCAGATCCTGCAGTCAGATTGGTTAGGAAAACCAATTTATTGCATTTTGTCATTGACTTACAAGACATTCTCCACTTGAAGGAGCTTGCGTTGATGATTTTCGATTGCATTTTGACTCCTCAGCAATCCCTCACACTAAGCATGCATGTAGCAAAAGTAGGGTGGGAAAAACTTTTTTTTAACAGGAAGAAAGTTAACCAGCTCCACAGGCGGCCTGGTCCAGAAAACACACAGCCATCCAGACGAGCTCTGAGCCTGCTCCCATGTCAAGGGATGAAAAAGAGCACATACCGTTAGTCACAGTCAGGGAAACAGGACTACACTGAAAAACAGGCTAAGCTCTAACATCTATGAACAGAGATTTTGATGGCAGCAGCACAGCTGATATTTCCCTCCAGGATGGAGTCACAGCCAAACAGGAAAAGACCAGATGAAGCTACTATGAAGTGAAAAAAAGCAGAAAGAGGATAGAGTTGTGAGTGAATCTTGCAAAATACTGCAGAGTAGGAGAATAGAGATAGAACGAAGCAGAATTAGGATAAGTGGTCCCGATGTGATCCAGCAGCCTAAACATATAGTAGCAAAAATACAGAAAATAGCTCAGGATAACTGTTTTGGATGAGGTATAAGAAAGGTAGAGCCAAGGAAGAATGTCTGTCCAGACTGAAACTCTGACCCACCTGATCGGGCTGTCAACACTCTTACCTAGACCCACCTCTCTATTAACCCAGTTTCTAAAAAAAAAAAATATATATATATGTTTTTAACTATAAGCTTTATCAAAAAATAATGTTTTTAAGCCAAGCCTTAAAAGTAGACAGGGTGTCTGCCACACTGCCTGATAACTAAAATACATACCTCTCATTCTACTTGCAGAAATTCTAGGAACCACTAGTAAACCTGCAGATTGAGAGCAAAGGACTCTGGAACATAAAGAACAATCAGAGGTTTGATATAAGATAAAGCATTTAAGGCTTTATATGCGAAAAGGAGCATTTTAAATTCTATACTGGATTTAATAGGAAGCCAATGAAGGGAAGATAGTAGAAAAATCATCTCTGTTTTTAATTTTCATTAGAATTTTGGCTGCAGCATTTTGGATCAGTTGAAGGCTTTTAACTACAGTTTGTTGACTTCCTGATAGTAAAGAATTACAATAGTCCAGCCTTGAAGTAACAAATGCATTGACTAGTTTCTCAGCTTCACCCCATGACAGGATATTTCTATTTTTTGCAATATTCCGCAGATCAAAAAAGGAATTTCTAGAGGCATCTTTGATATAGGATTTAAATGACAGGTCCTGATAAAAAATAACACCAAGATTTTTAACTTTATTATCTGAGATCAATTTAATCCCATCCAAATGAAGTGACTGACTAATCAACCTCTTTTTTCAGAGACTCGGATACAAAGACAATGACTTGTTTTATCTGCACTACTCTGTAACATTTCTTTAGACATATAGAGCCCCTTTTTTCTTTCCGGTCTCCTTAACATTTTGCTTTATAGTGTGCAGCTCTGCATCAAACCAGGCAGCCAGCTTTCTATTTTTAAGTTCCTCTTTTTCAAAGGGTCCGCGTTGGCTAAGGCAGTACACAGGGAACTAGTAACCCCATCAACATGTCAATTTGTGAAGTGAATAAATGAAATGTTTCCCTCCATTGTTCAGTGATATATAGGAGATAAAAAGTGGAACCGATTCTTTAAAATATATATGTGCATTATCTGATAATGATCTGCTAAAGTGAAACCTTCTTTTGGAGGAGAACTCTGTTAAAGTCATTTTGAATGTTACTAAAAAAAAGTGGTCAGACTGTACATGGTTGTGAGGAAATACAGTTATTCTTTCACATTCTAATCTATGCCATATGTCAGCACAAGGTCCAAAGTATGAAGATGAGAATGTGTTGGACTATTCACATTTTAAACAAATCCAATCGAGTCGAAATGATATTAAAGACTGCATTTAATTTAATACTTTTTTGACTTTGGAAAGCTTAAAGTATTTATATAAATTCATGTTGCAGTTTCTTAGATTTTTTTATGTAAACCTGTTAAAAATTATATATTAGTTTTCTTCTCTTAATATTTGTATGGCCTGCTATTTTGTTCTCGTATGTGACATCAGAATCCCCCTAAAATACATTTAAGGACCAAAGCAACTGATCATTTACTTATACTAGAAAATCATTTATACCAAACTATTATCTGGGTACACATCCAAATAAAAACAGTTGCATTTGCACATGAGTTTCAAAATCTTTTGTTAGAAGCAATGCTTTGATTTAAATGTACATACTTTGGACCTGAACTTTTATGAGAAATGGTCCAGAGGGCATATGGCTGAAAGGTTTTTTCATCAGTTGACCAGTAGGGGGTGCTACAGCCACACGAACGCCAAGTAGATATTATCTGACTAAAATACTACACACAGTAGTAAAAAATTCTCAGACTGCCAATTTAAAGTGTAATAAACCATTACTTTATTATTTGGAAAGTATTCTAATGATAGTACTATGCTTAGTACTCTTGGCTCGGTTCAGTCATGTAGTGCTAAGGCATAACAATCGTCATTTCGTACTAAGGAAAGCCTAGTGATTCAGATATTTGTATTTATGTATATATTTTTATTACTTTATTTTTTTACTATTTGTAGTTTGGTAATACTGTAAAATGATAAAACTGCGTTTAAGGAAAAAAAAAATACTGTCCCTTTAAATATGTTAATTACTTTTTTCCTCGGGATTTGTCCTGACGTCACATCCGGAGGGGAGCTCTGCTCCTACTTTTTTGTTGGGACTGAGAGAAAAAACTGTCCTTTGGAAGGAGGATTGCGCAGAAGAAAAAAGAAAACATTTAAACTGAAGGGATTTAGAGAAATTACACATTATGGACCTTTATAAAGTTTCGCTTCACAGGAGCACAATGCGGGTGGGCGCGCTTTCCCCGTAAATTTCCTACCGGAGCCTGTTTGTTTTGTAAGTATCCAAGTGTGAGTCGGTGAGCCGTGGGAGCTAACGGTGGTGTTTGTTTTGTTGTAGCGGAGCACGTTCGGTGCGTTCTGTCTAATGAATTCTATCGAAAACTTCCTGCCCGTGCGACGAAACGGTTAAAACAAGTGCCCACCTGTTGCTTTTATTCAGGTAGTTCAGGGCCTGACCGTTACAGGTGTCGCTAGGATTAAACAGGTGTTCCTTTCAATATTCTCGTTTGAGATTAAAACTGAAGATATGGGCAAGAATATTCCAGATTGGTAAAAAGAGCTTTGTTGCGACGGGGGAAAAAGGTGATCTATGTCCTTTTGGGGAATGAAAACACGGACCATACGCTTTTAAATCTGCGCATATTTTAGAAAGGAATGTAAGCATTTGCTGGGTCTAATTTAAATAAATAATATTTAAATAAATAATATTTAAATTAGCCCAAATTCATATGTTCATCTATTTTCTTCTGCTGGGCTTAGTCCTTTTGACCCTGAAGTTAGCATCAGGCTTGTTTTTTCTTCATTGTGTTTAGGCTCTGGAATAAAGGGCTAGTCTGGCCTACATTTGACTGATTTTAAACATAAAATCATCTGACCTTTAAATCAGGACTCTGTAGTTTTAATTTGATTGTAGGTTTAGAGAGTGATATTTTTGGCTGATTGTCAACAACCAAAGGTATAAATCTTTTCAGCTGATTTGTTTTAAACTAACTGCATTCTAGTTCTGGTTGTGTGTTAAACCCAACCTCCAGTCTACTTTCTTCTGAAGGCTGAAAGTGTAACACAGGTTGCAAGGTGTGGACCTTTTAAGTAATAAAGCAATTTTTATCATAGTTTTTTCTTTAAATCAATGAAATATATTGGCTTTGTTAATTAAGAAAAAAGTATTTTTCATTTTCTTTGTTTTAATTTCAATAAAAGCTACACAGATTTGAACAGAAAAACTATTGAAATATATATGTATATGTATAAATGTGTATGTATATGTATGTACATATGTATATGTCTGAATACATGTATCTATGTATACACGTATGTATACATGTATATATCTATGTATACATGTATGTATACATGTATATATCTATGAATATATGTATACATACATACATACATACATACATACATGTATACATACCGGTATACATATGCATAAATGATTCTGATTCTGATGTATACATGTATGTATACTTGTATGCATGTATGTATACATGTATGTATACTTGTATGCATGTATGTATACATGTATTTATACTTGTATACATGTATACATACGTGACAGACAAAACATTGATAGTCCTGTTTTGTGTTAATCTTACAATAGAAAACTGAAGAATTGCAACATGTTTGTAAAGATGCAAAAAGCTGCTAAACCTTCTACAACATTGCAGAATCAAACCCGATCATTAGTGCACCGTTTTCTACTTGTAGAAAAAGCTGTTTATAAGGCCCAAACTTATTGAAACAATGAATTTCTTTACATTGAAATCTATATTTTAATAATTTCTTCAAATAAAACTGTTTTATTTTTTATTTTTTTATTCTGAACATACTGTTTAATTAATATGTTGTGTAACTCTACACCCATTGCTTTTATTGAGAAATTCTCCCTCTTGCAGGGCGTTACCATTTATACGATTCCAATAAAAATCATTGAAGTTGTGCAGAGACACTTTTTGACTAATATATTCCTCTATTTCCAGGTTTCGTGCTGGTACCCACCCTCACAACCATCATGCTGAGTTTTCTGCGCAGGACTTTGGGTCGTCGATCCATTCGCAAACACGCAGAAAAAACCCGTTTACGGGAAGCACAGCGGGCCACGACTCACATTCCTGCAGCTGGGGACGCAACGTCTATCATCACTTGCCGTGTTTCCCTACTGGACGGGACCGATGTCAGCGTCGACCTGCCGGTAAGCACGCTTGCTCCAAGTTGGGCTAAGACAATGAGGCGTGCATGTGTGCAAAGCAGATAAATACAATCATTTTTAAGAATAGTAGACTCACATATGACATGGTTTTGGGGGGGGGGGGGGGCCTTTTGGGAAGGGGCCCCGGTTCGGTTCGGAACCGGGTTGGCCGCTTCGAGGACTAAGGCCTCTATACATGGATCGTGTGCGCTAACCACTGTGCGAAATGTAACACAGCTTTTGAACTATTATTTTCCTCCCTTTTTTTTTTGGGTTTTTAAAACATCAGTGAATCATTAAAACTTTTTAAGTACTGGCTCTCAGGCTGGTATGAGACATAATCTTTCCTCTAAAACGAATAAAAAAAATAAATAACAGGAGTATAACTGGTGACCATTGTGTTCCCCTATCAGTAGAGCAGTCCAGCTAAGCCTCTCAAGTGTGTGTGTTGAAGCACAGTTGATCACCTGTAATTCCATGATCCTCTCCTGAGAACACATGACGGCATCACATGACATGTTGGACTCATCATCAGTGCAGCCACCACTCAATGCTCCCACCCCACAAACCCAGCTTTTATTCTTCATCCACATTTTATGCCATGACTCTTTTTCCACGAAGTAAGTCGCTGCTAATATTGGGAACTATCCAGATGCTTCAATTTTTTTCCCTGTTTTGCTTCAAAGGAGCCAATTTTATTATGGTCTTTACAAACTGATGTCTGTTTTTTTTCTTTAAGTTTTTAGCTGATTGGTTATCACAGTCCATATAAAGTAACAGCAAGTGCAAAAAAGAAGGTTCAAGAGCCTAAGTAGATAAAAAGACAAAAGAGGAACAAAAAAATCCAGCAAAGGATGGATTCATCCTCCTCAGCCGATTATCTTTAACCACAGTTTGAGCTCCTTTAAGAGAAATATTTTCTGTTTTTTCACTTTTGTTGGATTGCATAAGGAAATCTTTTGTTGGATCTGGTTTCTTAAGTCTAGATTAAAATAAAAAATAAATGTTAAAATAAAAAATAAATGTTAATGTAAAATGAAAAGTAGGAGCAGTTGTCCTGTTATCTGAACCATTTATGGTAAATCCACATAAAAAGGTAGAAAATGTTTGTCAATCACACTTTTTTAAAGGGGTTATTTGGCTTTTTGGCATCAAATACAAAAATATTGCACTCAAAATCGATGATAATAAGGACAAAAATGGAAAAAAAACATGCTTTGATAATTGTATTGAGGTATTGACGAAACCCATTTTGTGGCTAATGGATTTAATTGCCTTGTTGATGCAGAACTGCAGCTAATTCACGTTCGGTCGTCTTTTAGGACTTTGGTCTCACACATACCAAATGTTCCTGGAAAAATTTTTGGATTTGGTATAAAGGTCTTTGTGCTGCTAAATTCCTCAGCAGCATAAAACAGTTTTTTTATGTCTTGTGTGTCACAAGCGGTGTCAAGTTGAGACTGACTAAATTCAAATTTTCAGTTTGGACAGAGAAGGTGTATTGTTCTCCGTCTGAGGCTTTTTTGGCCCCATTAGAACGTTATCAGCTTGGACACTTTCTCTCTGTTGCTCTCCTCGTTCTCTGCTTTTGCTTTCCTTTTGGGCTTTAATTATTAATGGGGTTGTTGGAAGCCTTTTGGTTTATTTTATTTTTTGTTCATTTTTTATATTTGCAGCTGCTTAAATCAGAGAGGTCTTTAATATTTACAGTCATTTAATGCTGTTCCTTCGAGCTTCCCTGGCCGCCTTGGAATTCTGACCTTGATGTAGTTTTCCAGTCATTTCAAATTGGTTTCCAAATCCTTTCCGTCCTCTAATCATGAATTGTTTCCTGTTGAGGTTTTTATCATCTAGCAGCATCTGAATGTACGCTGTGTGAGTAAAACTAACAGTTCGTGTGAGTTTGGCTGTTATCAGTGCTGAATAAGGAGACTAGCTAAGGGGATAATGTTGTGTATCAGGAATAAAGATGGATTCTCTCAATTCCATTTTTTTTAATGTGCTGAGAATCCCTTAGATTTTAGTTCCCGGGTACTGATTCTCATATGTTTGTTTATTCTACACAAACTAGCTTCCCTTTAAAACTAATGATGGTGATAAGCACAATCCTGTTTGTTTCTGCTGTTTTTGTGCTTTCAGCTGAGAAACTGCACTCCTGACCTATTAGGTTTCAATATAATAATATTAAACGCCTTAAAAAGAAAGCAGATAATGTTTGAAATGCAGGATTTGTTGGCTGCTTTCCCGCTGCACAGATGGGAGTGCCAAAGACACAGAAGTTCACAGAGACACAGGAGTTAAGATTAAATAAAAAAAAAATGGAATCATCATAACTATCATTATATTTAACAATGATTTTATCATAGTAGAGCATCATGGACTGTCATTCAAGGAGTAGACCACGAGACTAAAACCAGACGTTCATTGTGTATAATAACGGAAACAATACCGGTAATAGTGCATTCAGACCGAAAGTGGGGAGTTCATCGTGCAGGTTACTCCCCGCACCGTGTCCGGTACCTCCTTGTACATCTACCTACGCAGAAAATGGCTGTTGCCCGATGCTGGGCAGCGACAGACCGGGGTCTGTGCTGGAGGAAGCTGTTCTTCTACAGCTAAATTAAGCTTGATAACTTTTTTTTTTAAAGCCACCTTTGAAACCTCTTGAGAGCATTTCTTATTTCTACCTCTAACCTTTAACTGAAAAAAGCTTTGCCTCCAAACTTCCTTGATTGGTTGCGGCGTTGCAATTTAATGGAAAAGTTCCGCTGTTTCAACTTCAGCGATCACTGCTTCGCTCTCTCCATGCTGCTGGCCACCTCCCCGCACAGTTTGCATGCTATCCACTGGACACCGCGCGCAGCCTGAATGCACCTTTAACAGTGCACAATGTAACTGAGCTTTCAACTGTATGGCAGCTAAAACATTATGTTCACGTGTAATATAAACATGTGGTTTTTACTAAAGCAGCTTGAGGCGGGTCATATGCTGAATATTTCCCTGTAAGGCCTGTCTGTTTATACTAATTTAATTGATAAAACAAAACCACACTTTGTTCTTCTTAAAGTGAGCCATCGCTCTGTCTTTGATTATATATCAGCGTTTATTTAGTAGATCATTTAGAGTAACTTATCTCTGAGCACTGCAGGCTAATGGGACTAAACAAGGTGCTATCAAAACAGAAACAAAAAGGCACAAAGCGTGTAGCTTAGTCATGCAGTTCGAAGCTGTATGACTTCATCATTGTTAGTAATCCTTCCTGATTAAAACGGTTCCCCCTTTTTTTTTTTTTTTTTTTAAATCACTTGTTCACTAGTTATTACTGTTTCCATCTTGCAAGCTTACAAATGCTTCTTAAATCCATATTATGGGACTTCATATGCTACTGTTTGCTGTAAACATCGCTAAACTCCTGTGTCCAAACTACATTGCTGTTTCTCTACAGCCAGCATTAGCTCTGTCTTGGAAAGAGACTTTCTGTAGGTTTTTACTGAATAGCTCTGGTGGATTTTCTCTGTACATTTTCTCACTTGAAAGGGATAGATTCTACATCCAACTGGATTTCACTCAATAAACAGCCTTTATATTGCCTGGTTTGCTTTTATTTAGGCGTCGTTAATGATGCTTTTACAGACAGTTGGTCAAATGGGTGAAAAACCTCAACAAAGGAAAAGAAGTTTAATGCAACTATTTAATTGACTATTAAACTGACAAAATGTAAAAATTAGGAAATCATTATTGCTGTCAAGAAAACGTATTGCTTAACCTTTAGATAAAAAAAATTAATCCCAAACTTCCTTTCAATTAAATAATATCAAATATTTTTATAATAAATTCAGCCAAAAATGAACTCCAACACAGGGTTTCCGCGGGTCATTAAAAATCATTAAAAGTCATTAAATAATTACTTTTTAAATTAAGGCCTTATTTGGCATTAAAAATCATTAAATGTGTTTATTGTGGCATTTAAAATGCTTTATTAAAAATAATGTTTATAAAAACAATTTTGTCAGACATATTATATCACGATTTATTTGCGTGGAACTGCTTCCGGGTGATCGCAAAGCTGTATGTTCAGAAAAGAAGCTTGAGTCTGAGAAAAAGCTAGAGAATAGGGGAAAAAAAGCAAATTTCAACAAAAGTGGCTGAAAAATGAGGAATTCGGGACATGGCTGCAGCCTGTCGATGGGTACCTGTTGGTGGCATTAAAATGATTTCTAAGAGCATTAAAAAGCATTAAGTTAGAGTTATTCATTTGTGTATAAACCCTGAAACAAATCTAAATAAAACTTTTACAGCCAAAGCATGTTAAGTCAAAATGTAGGAAATTTAAGTTTAACACTACACTTTTTTGTTAAAATAAATTTTAGTTCAAATGTAAACCCTTATGTGCATTCACATCAATTCATTCTTTACTTTAACATACTCATTTTAAGTTGCCTTGTCACAGTTTATTTCCCATTTACCTGATAAAACAATTCCAGGGAAAAGCAAAATGTTTAATATTTCAACGTTAATCTTAAGTAGACTTATATAGTGATGTTGCCTCCAACACCGAGACTTTGATGCAGGGTTCAAACCTCACAGGGTCGTTATGGTGAAGCAGTGGGTCAGAGCTTGCTTCGTGCGATGTTCCTGATTTTGTTTGTTACCTTTACTGCCACATTCATGACCAACTCCCCTAACTGCTTCGAGTTTAGAGCCGGAGCTTTGAACATTTGCTGTGACTTGGTGCATTTATGGCTCAAGCGCTGGTTCATGTCCCCATGCTACACATATTATACATCAAAAACAGCTCTCATTTATGGATATTAAGAGTATTTTGATTCTCCTTTCATATAGAAACATCAAGGGAGCCTTCCTAAGTGTAGAAATATTTTGATTTTTAAGCCACCTAATAAGGTAGTGTACATTCAATGTGTTTATTAGAAAGCCTAAAACCTATCCAGTAGTATAATATTTATAGTAATAATAATTGAACATCATTGACAGCGGAGAAATGGAGAAATTCACATTTGCATCTTAACTCATCCCCTTGGGGAGCAGTGGGATGCCATGGCAGGCTGTTATGCAAGTGATGCAGTTCTTACTAATGCTAAATGCATAACGGGTAAGACGAACAACCTAACAGGTTGTCATTTTGGTTTTACGGGTCTTACAGGTGCTATAGCGGAGGTGCAGCATTACTTCTCTGTTCCTCCTCTGGATCTGCTGAAATATTGGGCAGAAGACACAAGGTTACCCAAATCTATACCACACAGCTAAACAGTAGCTCATCACAGCAGCCTCCTCTGTTGGAAATTGTCTCAAAAAATAGAAGAAAATTTTTTAGCCCTGCTACTCTGTAAGAAACACTTTTATTAAATAAGTCATTGATTGCAGAGATGAATTTAACTGAGTCAGAAATTAAGGCATTTCACCTGTAAAAGGTGCTCCTTGATTGCCTTTGGTCTTTGCCACTGATTGGCAGGGAGGAGAAACAATTCAGCATGTGTGAGATGTGATTGACACTCTATCAGACGCTCCTCTGGCTGTGATTGGTTGTTTTGACTCGTCCCGAATTATTCTTTCCAGATTGAAATACAGGCAGTAGGCGGTACCAATTGAAGCAGTTTTTTTCACAGGTTACATATCACATGTACTGCTGTCTGGGAATAGGGACAGTTTTAGCGAATATGACAAAAAAGTGATTTTTAAAAACTTACAGACTTCAGCTTTAAGTACGAGTGTGAGGTACGAGAACAAGCAGAAGAGTCCTGCAGTTCTGTGTTTTGGCCAGAGATGGCCAAAACACTAAGAAGAAAACTAAAAAATGGAGGTTGGTATTCACCAAATAAAACAAACACTGGTAAACATAAGCTGTTGACTACTATTATTCACACTTCTGCAGTATATTTCCTAACCAGTAAAATTTTGATTAAAAGGAAACTTTTCAATTTAGCTAATTTATTATAAACATAATTTTGCTATTCAAGTAGATGGAGTTTTTTATAAACCGTAATACTGCTTAGTTTGCCATTATTAAATGTCACTGTAAGGCTTTTTGTAGTTGTCCTCTGAGTTTTTTCTTTAGCAGGTCCTGTTTGTGAAGGACTTCTTTCAAAGTCTTTTTACAGTTGCAACTGCTTTGGAGACTTAGGTTAGGTTTATTGAAAAAAAAAAAAAGAAAATTTAAAAATGTAAAACAATGCACTGGACTTAGTTTCCAAGTTTGAAGACATCTAAGAAGCTTATTATAAGTACTATTTATTTATTTATTTTTTACATTATGTGAACTATTTAGATGCAGTTGACTAGCCGCAATTATGACTACTCATAAATAGCTCTACGGTCAGATTAACATAAATAAACAGATATAGTACCCACTCTGTATGGAAATAAATAAAACCTAATGTCACACAGTCGAGTGTCAAGCGTACTCAGCAGGTCTGGTGAAGGTTTTGTAACACAAATACTTCATTGCACGATGTACTGTAATTATGTGGTTGTACTTAAGATTTACCTGGGATTTTCATCTACAGGGATTTTAGGCAGCTGGTTTTTAGATGATGGAATAGAAGCAAAACAGTGGGAATAAAACAAAGTTTAGTGTCAATGCAAAGAAACAGAATATTTTAACCCCTTAAACCTCAGTGCTGTTTAAACTGCTCGCTTCTTCTACACTTATGTTTAGTTTCTCTGAAAACTAAGTTGTAATTCAAAGGAAGGTTGTAGGACCGTGAGTTGGTAGAGCTGGCACTAAAATGGACTCCAAGGAGTTTTTGTCTAAGTCCTTTTTTAATATATATTTAATGATGGCACATTGCACAGTATAAATTGGTCAATATTGCTGTAATAATATTTATTTTCTTTGTTCGTTAGGGTCTTATAGTCGAGTTGCATCATTTCAGGGTGTGGTTTCTTATCAAGTTTCAGGTTGGATAGCAGTCAGACTGATAAACGTATGCCTGTTATTTTCCAGGGTGGGATTAAATTACACAGGAAAAGCATTTATCAACAGTCGTAAAAAAGTAGAGCCCGATTTAGATTTCTATTTATTGTAAATGTAGTGGTACAGTGTACAGAAAATTAGATTTGATGTTCTACTTCTGGGTCCTAATTGTTGTTTTCTGCTTTGCGTTGATGACCTCTTTTTGAAACTTTTGGTCTTTTCTGTGCAGTTCTATTGCATTCAGCGATACAGAAGCCTGCTTCTGATTTCCAATAGAGTCTTTAAGATCTATTGGTCTGCACCCCACTCCAACACATTAAAATCTAGTGGCTGGAAACTAGGCACTGGTGCAGTGGAACCAGGGATGCATTGAAATGTTGCAGGCAGTGGTTTTTGACAACTGCAGCTGGAAACCTTTGCCATAGATTTTAAAGAGCTGTACTTATTTTTTACCATTTGTGGACTGCAGTTTTGCAGCCTTGCACTTGTTACATATGGATGTTGAAAATGCAGAAACTCAAATTGATAAATATACCAGAAAATGGATAAATTGGCATATTGGATTAAATAAATGTCCTAGTGATTAACCAATATGTATTACTTTTAAATAAACAGTTGAATAGATGAATGAATATCTCATTTAATAATTAAGTCTTTTTTTTTTTAATGGATTTATTTCAAATGAATATAGATTTTTTTTTACAGTTTGTTTGTCATATTTATATTTTATTGGTTTCAGGGCTCCCATTCAGCAGTGCCTTGAAGTAGTTCAATCTGTTAGCTTTACCCATCAAATTCAAGAGGGGGGAATCGGGCGGCTCCCCTGATATTTGATTGGCTGCTTCACACAGCATGTCAAGACAACTTCTTCCATGTTTTCTATCACTAAGTTTAATCTCTTGGCTGGAAAATTAAGAATTATTGCCAATAACTTTGGGAAATTATTTAGATTTATTAACCATAAACTCTAGCCTCTATACCACCATCTTGCTGCAATGTAATGCCTTTTATTGTCCCATAGCAGGGATTGTTACTTCATATCTGAAAAATCATTAAATGTTATTTATATTTCATTATTTAATGGAAATGTTGAAATGTTTAATGTTATATCTACTAAACAAATGGTACATTTAACAATTTAATGTTAAATTTTCATCTTTTTCATCATGACTTAATTATCTATTTCATTTTGTCCCTTGTAGCCTCCTCCCTGTTTGTTAGCATATGTCCGATAATTCATCTGTAAACTTTAACAGCATTTTTTTTCTTAAAAAAAACCCCAAAACCTTTCAGTACCCATTATAAAGTTTTTTTAAAAAGACTCAAAAAGTTTTGCTTGCATTACTCTACAGTATGTGTCTGTTATCTCATGCATAGTTTACTGCCCCTCTTACCCTTTCACCCCTGCTTTATTTCTTTTACTCTCTTGATTTGTGGAGCAAAAGTTGATCTTCAACGCTTTAACTGTCTCCCAATAAATAATTCAAGGGTGGAGTTGTATGATTCTACCCAGAGAAGTACATTCTTCTGTCTCCCAGTGTGCCATTGCTTCTTGTTCTGCTGTTTGTGCTCTTTGCAGATGAATGCATGGCTGCACCAAAAGGATTCTTGGACCAGTGATTTACAGTTGCTTTGTTCATGAGTGGAATACTTGACATGGTGTCTAAGAGAGAAAGTTGTCTCCTCAGAGACAGGAAGAAAGCGTACCATAAAGTAAACAGCAGTGCAAGCTCTTTAACAGAACCTTGGGTGCAACACAAACACACAATAAGTCCTTTGTACTGTTCCTCCATGGGTGCTGCAGGGGTGCGCTATGCCTTGGTAACTATGCCAGCTAGCATGGGGCCAGCCCCCCTGAGCTGGCTGAAAAGTCTTTGGGGGAGAGTTCTGCTCAAATCTTTTTCACCTACTTCATTAAGTTTGTCTTGCTTTGCTTCTTTTCTTTTTAGTTTGGGCTCAGTCTTTTTTTCCTCTTTGTAAAATAGCTAAAATTTAGTTAGACCAAATAGATAACGTCTGTAAACATGAATAATCTTAGGTTCTCAGTTGGGTTTAAGTTTTGTATCACTTTAAGTCGCACAGGTGATTTCAATCTCAACCAATTATGCTCCCTATTTCCTGATAAGGAATCCCTGCACACAGAATGATGCTGTCACCACCATGCTTTAAAGTCAGTTTGATTTTGATCTCATCTAGTTGGGGGCGATAATGATCCATATGTATTAGGGGTGGAACGGTACACAAAATCTACGGTTCGGTTCGGTTCACGGTTTCGTGGTCACGGTTTTCGGTTCGGTTCGGGATATGTTGATTGTTACACCGAAAGCCCATAAAAATTAATGAAAAAATCCCAAAAAATTAATGAATTGTAATTGTATTGTATTGTAATTGTATTTTTTATGATCTGCGGAAACCCTGGATCATTTCCGCGTGTTTTGCTGCTTTGAATTTAATCATCTCGCGCATGCCCTCTACAATCTCCAAGGAACTCAGAGTGGAGCGGACGGGAGCCACAGCGGAGGCTCTATGCTTTGCTTTGTGCAGTCGGTCTGGAGCACAGCGCTGACAGAGTATGCGGGATTTCGGGGTTAGCCTGACATGTTGGTCATGTTGCTGTTAGCTTAAACAAAACGTGTTGCACAATGCTTGCACACTGTTGCACTTTTATCCACAACTTTCTTTCCGCCGTCATCGTAGGTCACTCTAAATGCAAAGCGGTCCCATACAGCAGACCTATAAAGTGCTGCTTGCGCGTCTTCCAACTCCTGTTCTTTCCCGCTCGCCATACCCACACAATTCTCCACAACAACTGATTTTTTCTTCTACACCCGGCTACGCTGCTTCGCTTCTTCTTCTTCTTGCCTATGAGAAAAAGGAGCAGCGCATGAACTGAACGAAACACACGCGAATGGAACCGAGACAGTCGAACCGAACGGTTCGGACGGTTTTCATAAATCGTTCCATCCCTAATATGTATGGTGTGTCCCTTACTTGGCTTGTGCCAGACAGATCATTTTACTGATTATCATTTATTATTTTAAATTATTTCTTGCCATTCATTTTTTGCTATTGTAAGTTCACCAATGTGCTCTTCTGCATCTTCTAGGGCTCTCACATAACAGCTAGATTTATACTAAGATTAAGTAACACAGGTGAATCTAATCTGTAATGTCAGAAGAGTGTAAATCACACACATATTTTATCTTACATGCTTGTTATTCTGTATTTCCCTGCGAAGAATGAGTAATACAAGGTGATTTATAACCAAACCATTCATTTTGGTATTTTAGAACGGTTTTATTGGCTGTAATAAAGGCTGCAATAATTTTGTTTTTCATGCTGTTCTCTTGTGATATTTAAGTTAGAAATCTGCTAAAAGTAATAAATATTGGAATTAAAGCTTATAAATACAAAAACATGCCAATGTAAAGGGGAAATGTGCATTCTCAGTAAAGTATTCAGATGCGTTTTAAGTCGGTGCATGTGACTGAGAGCGTTTGAGAAGAGATTTCCCAGTTCCAAGCTGAAGACAGGCTGTAACTGGTACGAGCCGATCAGACAGGCCAACACCTGATTCTGAGAGGTTTTCTCGTCTTTTAAAGAAATTTACAGTCCCTCAAGAAAAGGTCTCCTGAGACAAAAAAACCCTGAAAATAACTATTTAAATTTATTTGCAACTATTTCTACCAAAACAATCTAATTTGAAAGAGTTCTTTAACAAGGTTTTTATCTTTTCGGGCTTCCTGGTGCATTTTGGTACATTTGATATATGTTTTACATTAGAATATCAATCTATAGTTTATCTTTACATGACTGAGCATTGGGGTGCTGAAATGTTTTTTTTTTGTGTGTGTTTTTTCCCATCAGAAAAAAGCCAAAGGTGAAGAACTATTCGAACAGATCATGTACCATTTGGACATAGTAGAGAAAGACTATTTTGGGCTACGCTTCATGGACTCGGCACAGGTTCCGGTAAGAACTGTCATTCATCAGCTATATTTTATATAACTTGATTTGTGAAGCAACGAAGGCATGTGTATATTATTTTGGTTAGAGGGGTGGGAAATATCCAATACATGTTAACAATTAATGTCACCTTTGCCAGTTACTGCAGCGTTTCTTAGTCAGACATTTGATTTCTTTCCAAATCATTTGCTCATCTGTACAACAGTTTAATCCTCTTCCCTCTCAGTGAATGGTTTAAGGGGATTGGTTAAGAGAGATTTGTCATGGCTGGCCGTTACGCTGCCCGTTACACAAACTGTTTTATGTCTGTGACCCTGTTCCTTCCACAGAAACTCTAGAAAGCCCAGTGAGGTGGTGGAAGGAGAGATGAATGCAGGATAAGGGTGGAGAGAGGATGTTTAAGTTGAGGGAGTGTGGGAGAGGGAGGGATGTAATGAGGAATGTGGGGGAGAGGAAACTAGAAAGCTCTGCAAGTTCCTCCGTTATCAGTCTTAGCCTGCGTCTTTCATGCTGTTTTCACTTAACTTGGTTACACAAAACCATGACTCCATCTCCTTCTGCGTCTGTCCCTCTAAAAGCCCCAGAGCAACCAAAATATCAGCTCACTTTCCATTTAGTTGTTGAGCCGTATTTTCCCAGCCATGAACTGGCTTGAAAAATAAGTGAATTTTTATTTCTTTTTTTATTCTAGGGTTAAGGCTTATTTGTTGTTAAACGAGTTTAAAGAAAATGAATGTGTTCCTCTTATTTTATTCAAAGTTATAAACAAAAACACTTGGCCAATACTTCCTGACCCCTTCCATAGAAGCAGCTTTGCATTTAGTTTTTTCATTCACAGGTATCTTGCTAAAAGCGTTTTATGTATTTGTGCAAGCATCTTTTTGGAATCCTTTTTTGAAAATATTTTTTTGTGCCATCAAAATGTTTATTTTTCCTACAAAGCTTAGTAGTTCTCCAGCTATTGACCACATTTCATTAACAGTCTACAAATACAGTTTTACCTAAACCAAATTTAGAAAAAAAGTTGGAATATTAAAAATGTAATCTGCTACAATACCATTCATTCCTATGGTTTTAATTATTTCTTTAAACATTTTACAGAAATTGCCCTTTTCAACCCATTTGATAGATGATTGAGAAAAGCAGCAATAGTCATTGGGTAGCTACTAGGGAATCAATTCTATCATGAGAAGCTATGATCAGCAAGTTTAATAGCAATCTGGCCATAATTCAATTCAGTTTATTTCTATAGCGCCAATTCACAACACATGTCATCTCAAGGCACTTTACAGTTCACCAGATCATCCAGGCTAATTGATTTAAAGTTTTCTATCTAAGGAAAACCTATTGATTGCATCGACTCATTGACTCGAATGCAATCCCTCACACTAAGCATGCTTGCAGCGACAGTGGAGAGGAAAAACTCCCTTTTAACTGGAAGAAACCTCCAGCAGAGCCAGGCTCACTGTGAGTGGCCATCTGCCGAGGCCGACTGGAGTTCAAGGAGACAATCAACTAGCTCAGCAAGTTGTCATGGAAATTTGCCCCACTAGGGGTCAAATTCAGGTAGATTCCAACAGCAAATAAACACAGTTCAATGTGTACACCTTACCCTTAGGGACAGCAATGCACCCGAGTTCCTACTAGTCATCACCCATTATCAGTAATAGAAGGACAGCTAAACAGTAAGTTTAATAAAAATGTGATGTTAAAGGCTCTGACATACACATTTTCGGTACTGATCTTGACCCAATAAGATATGACCATGAATCAAACATATTTTCATTACTTATTTTAGAGTGTGGAATGATAGAAAATGCTTGATCAAGTCCTTAAGTTTTTTTTAAGGCTAAAGTTTGATGCCAGGAGATTTCCATAAGCATAGTTTGAATCTTTTTTATCCATTCTAGAACTGATCAGATGGCTCTGGTTTATTTTTTTCCTGTTGAAACTGCAAAGTAGGAATCACCAAAACTCAATACTGTCATAAACTGGACTGGCAGTGGTAGTAAGGAAAACAGCATCTGGTCTAAAATGGAGAACTACTTACTCAGTTGTGATTTCCAGCTGTTTATATAGACGAGCCAAATGTCTTTACAATCCAAGTTTTATGGTCCACTGAGATAAAGATTGAGTAGTTTGACCACAGGGGAGGAGTCAAAGTCGGGGCTTCAATCCTGAGACCATTTGCGAAATGTGGCCTAATCTTAATGCTGAGGGTCTGTTTCACCATTTCTACCAGTACATTGTGAATAACCAGGGAGCGATGGCTGCATTCCCAGTTGTGTCCAAGTTTCACGGATTCCAAATCCAGATCAAAATGGTTTTCAAAATGCTCCTTTTGTGAAAGCCTTTCCAGTGCCTAGAACTTATCTTTACTGAAAATATGTGGACTATACTTAGAAGCTCCTCTTTTTTCAGCTAAACATTGTTTACTCTATTATTTGTTATGGTTCCTATAATCTGTTTCCTGTTTGTTGTTGCAGCATTGGCTCGATGTCACAAAAAGTATCAAAAAGCAAGTAAAAAGTAAGTTTTACTGAAGCATTCAGTTTGCTTTGATTCTAGAAAGATATTTGTCTTGTTACTTCTCTCTGACTTCAACTAAGCGTATTCTTTGCTCTGTTTTAATAAAGTTGGTCCACCATACTGCCTTCACATGAGAGTCAAATTCTACTCTTCAGAACCAAACAACCTCCATGAAGAACTCACCAGGTAAGTTGAGCTGGCAGCTCAAAGGAACCCTTCATACATGGAGGTTAAAGAGTGGGACTTAAAAAGAAAAGGCCTTCTTGTCTTTGTTAGATATGGAAGGAAGCAGGTATTAGATCAAAGTTGAAATGAGCTTCATCTGCAGATTGGTTAAACTCCAACTTGGAGATTAATTAAAGACAGCTTGGGTGTAAACTCATCAGATAACTACCAGCCTTCCTCAGCTCCTCCCTGTGTAGACTTCAACTATACATCCCACTGGGAGGAGACCCAGGAGGGACTCAGAACGGCAGAAGGAGCTAACCTGCTACTGAATGAACTCCCCCCTGAATAAACCGGGCAGTATTACTCTAGGATTCCCTCAATAATATGTTATTGTTGCAACTTTAACTGTGATGAGGCAGGATGGATGGATGCACCAATAGGCCAAAGAACACACTCCTTTAGTGATTTACACATCTAAGGTGGTTTGAAATTATTGCCTTTGGGAACGGTTATGGAGTAAGCACGATAAGTTGGCTGAAGATGCGTATTCTGCTGCTAACTCCATGTTAAACCGATTTGTATTCCTGACCAATTCACACTTAGTTCCACTAAGAAATACAGATTATAATGACAGATGCTAAGATTTTCTATATGTTCCCTTGTTTCTCTTGTATACATTTTACCCCAGTCACTCCCCACCTGTCACCATTTTGACAACCTGTCTATCAAAGTGTGAATAATTTGTAAGAAGAACATGAATCAAATGGTTCCCACAGAGTTCTTTAAATTCTTGATTTTATGAAATTCTGCCACCTTATTTGAGTCCGTCTTTCTTTCAGTTTTTCTTACTTTCTTTCTTGTATCATTCCCTCTTGCATTCATATTTTGTCTCCTGTACTTTCCTGTACCCTTTTTTAATACTTTGGTTCATTTTTTGTAGGGATGCACGATATAATCGGCCCCCTATCGGTATCGGCCTGTATCGGCCTTAAAACTGAATATCGGACATCGGCC